>NW_006209177.1:568373-572099 GCF_000334495.1 Tupaia belangeri chinensis | reverse complement strand
TATTAAAAATAATTGAGATGCTAGATAGTCCCTTACTATAATATAGAGAAATAAACACTATGATGAAGATTTGCTTGGTATGCTTTCTCATGCATACCTACTTGAATATACCCAGAGGAACTTCAGAAGTCCTTCTCTTCACCAGAATCTTAGAAAATATATTCATAATACCATTTTTAAAATATCTTT
Source organism: Tupaia belangeri chinensis (assembly GCF_000334495.1). Taxonomy (NCBI): domain Eukaryota; kingdom Metazoa; phylum Chordata; class Mammalia; order Scandentia; family Tupaiidae; genus Tupaia; species Tupaia belangeri. Next base: position 571,910 of record NW_006209177.1, on the reverse strand, counting down.
ATGAGACTTCTGTTTTGACAGTATATTAGATAACTTTAAAACTCCATTATACATTATAAAGTGGCTAGGTACTGCACACAAAATGCCAAAAACAAATTCCTTATACACATCTGAGTTCACAAGATATTAATGAGGAATCAAGTTTAAGAAACTGAGAACCAGTGTATTAAGCTGATCTAAAACTCTGTTGTTGCTCTGTAGGTGTTTTATTTATCTGACTAACCAAGAGCCTTTTTTATACCTGAGAGGTAGAAAAAATACTCAGGCCTTGAGCCTCAAAAGTAAGGATTTTGAGTAAAAAACTTCTGCATAAAATTGATACTCTCAAAATGCTATACCTTCATTAAAAAGACAAAGGAGGGAACCAGCAGTTAGCGTAATGGCTATGTCGCTGGACTCCCACGTAGTCAACCGTGGTTCGCGTCCCAGACCCGGTGGCTTCAAACTCACACCGGGCGCGTGTGCGTGCCGAAGATCCTGAGAGGAGAATGGAGGAGAAGGGATTGCGGCGTGACCATCCCCCCTGGGGGGTGATTTCTCGCTTTCTGTCTCTATGTTTCTCTCTGTCTGTCTGGCAAGCGCACACGCCCTATAGCGAAAATCTCTCCAAAAAAAAAAAAAAAAAGACAAAGGAAAAATCAACTGGATGGCAAAAGAAAGTAAAATGAAACTAATCAAAATTAGAATGTAGTCATTTTTGTCAACACTTATATTAATCTTTGACCAAATAAAATGGAACAGAGATAGGCCACTGAGGGAGTGGTTCTTACACACAAGTATTGTTACTGGCCAGCTAAATCCAGCTGCTTCTTCATGTGGTCAATGAAATGAGAAACAGAGGCTAGAGAAGAAAGGAGTTGATTTCTGCAACCAGTTACATGGAGACAGTCAACAAGTACCATCAAACTGAAATACTCAGTATTTTAAGATAAAAGATACAAATATGTGCAAATCATTCATCCTTACAATTGATCAGAGTCAATCACTTTCCCCTGGATAATTATCCTGATTCCTGTTTTACTTCAAATACCCATCTGATTTCTTATCTGACCATTCCTCAAACAGACCTCCATATGACTTGCTCAGATTGTTCTCATTAAAGGCCTTCCTTAATTTCAAAATGGAAGTCCTGCTGGCCTGTTTCTGTATGCCAGATAAAAAGAACTGCCACAAGAAATATACCAGAACCACAACCTTGCACAAAGACCATAGCAACTTCACATCAGACTACTTCTGTAAGGACATCTATCCAGAAACTGCCTGTTCAACCAATAACTATAATGATGCCAATAACGAAGGTGGTATGATTTCTCCCTTTTATTGCTTCCAAACAACTGATGTAATCCTCCTCCTTGTGGTTTTTGCCTTTAAAATCCATTTAAACATTGTAAAACCTCTGAACACACATTTTGGCTGCATCTCCCTGGTTACAACCTTCCCAGGTGTAACTCTTACAAGCCCAAATAAATGCTTTTGTTTTACTAAAATCTGTGCCCTATTTCTTTCAGGCACAACAATAATAAAAACTTCTGTCTCATATTGGAGCCTATGTGAAAAAGAAAAGACTTCCCTGAAGGGCCATAACATTAGCACAGTTGTTATTTAGGTGAAAGTGTTTGAATTTACATTCTCTGTGCAGGATGGGGAGGGAAAAAAGCAGGGAATTAACACTGAGTGGTCTCTGATGAATGGCACCCTATGTTTCTGGAAAAAACCCAAATGGTAGACTTCTGTGGGATGTAGCTTCAACTCAAGATTTCTAGGCTCACCATAAAACATGCTAAATTCTGCACGCATTTGTAATCCCCAAATATACAATAAAGCAGAAAACTATCTACTTCTAACTAAAATGAGCCGAAAAAATGAACTGTACAATTAGCCCAGAATTTGCACTTAATGGAAATATCTAACGCAAAATATAAAATTTAGTATATTTGAATATAAAATACACATGCTATCGGGACCAGCAGTTAGTGTAATGGCTATGTCGCTGGACTCCCACGTAGTCGACCGCGGTTCGCGTCTCGGACCCGGTGGCTTAAATCTCACGCCGGGCGCGTGTGCGTGCGTGCCCAAGATCCCGAGAGGAGAATGGAGGAGAAGGGATTGTGGCGTGGCCATCCCCCCTGGGGGGTGATTTCCTGCTTTCTGTCTCTATGTCTCTCTCTGTCTGTCTGGCGAGCGCACACGCCCTATAGCAAAAACCTCTCTAAAAAAAAGAAAAAAAAATACACATGCATGTGTACCTATCAGATAAAGATTGACAGAGAGAGAGGGAAAGTGAGAAAGCAAGCTGCTAGGTCTGGGATTCAAACTGCAGTGAGCCATGTGGGAGTGCAGGGCCTTAGCCACTATGCTACCTGCTGGCCCAAGTACATATCTTTTTAAAATTCTGTGTGACAGATGAGAAATACTGATGCTGCACTGAAAATGACAATGATTATCTTGAGGAACAGCACTTGTATGTTTGAGTTACTTTATTCCTAGAATACTGTTTCTAATTACTTAATGAAAACTGACTAAAAAACTGTAGATATTTGGACATGGGTGCTTGGCTGATAATTTCTTGTTTAAGGAAACAATTTACAATATTTTTGCCAGTTACATAATTTGACCTTTATAGAAAAATTTAGAATTTTCTTAATTTAAATTTATTTATTTACATTCATTCACTATATGTCATTACAACATACAAAATGAGATTTCCCATCCAGAACACACTGTATATTGGCTCAATCAAGCACATCAACATATGCGTTATCGTCAACAAATAATTTTCTGTTTCTTGTTTCTTATATATTTTGCTTTTTTTCCCATCCTTGATTCCCTGTCTCTCACCCTCTGCCATCTCCCACCCTCCTCCCACACTGTCTCTGGTATCCATGGTTGCTTTCTATGCCTTTCTCCCCCACATTTTATTGATTCACTGAAGATCTTAATTAATCTAAATATTTTCAACAGCAAACACAGCTGATATATACATATCCATGAACACAAGTCTGACTTTAGGCATAAACCTCAGTGACTAGAATGAACATAGTATAAAGTAGCACCTAGCTGGGGCTATATAGCTTGCTGCAGTCAAATAGGTATTTTTAATGCATTTTTTTAATTTCAAGAAAAACAGTTTTCATGTTTTGTTTTGTTTTTTTTTCCTGAAACTTTTTTTTTTTGGAAAGGTTTTTGCTATAGGGTGTGTGCGCTCGCCAGACAGACAGAGAGAGGCAAAGAAACAGAAAGCGAGAAATCACCCCCCGGGGGTATGGCCACGCTGCAATTCCTTCTCCTCCATTCTCCTCTCAGGATCTTGGGCATGCACGCACACGCACCTGGCATGAGTTTTAAGCCACCGGGTCCGGGATGCGAACCGCTATCGACTACATGGGAGTCCAGCGACATAGCCATTACACTAACTGCTGGTCCCCTGAAACATTTTTTAAAATTAATTAATTTACATTCATTCCCTGAGCATCATCACAGCATACAAAATGTGATTTCCCATCCAGAATATACTGCATAGTGGCTTAATCATGCATG
>NW_006209177.1:561135-568286 GCF_000334495.1 Tupaia belangeri chinensis | reverse complement strand
ATCAAAGAAATGCTAAGGAACTTTGCTTAAAACTTAAAGCCAGGAAACAGATTAGAATTCTGTTCAAATAGTAGGTACATGAACCTATCAACAGCTCAGGACAGGACAAAAATTTAGAAATCTGAACGTGTCTGCCATTTTCATCTGGATAGTTCCCTAGTAATCACAGTCTTTTCTGATAAGATTGGTATAGATATTAACAAATATGTACTGTATTTCATATAAAGACATGTCAACATTTGGAAAATCTGCATAACTCAATGAAGCAATATTTTCCAAATAACCAATGCATGAAACTACAAAATTATGCATGAGTAAAAGATCTCTTTAAAGCACAATGTATCTTAATGTAACAGAAAATAAAAGTCCATTGATAGCATTTCAGAATCCTAAGTAAAAATAGTACTAAAAAAAATAATAATTTCTAGAGTTTTAGTTTTATTATTGTATTATTAAGAATACCCAAAATGACCTGAAAAGGCCAATATTCTTTTTCAACTTTGTAGCTGTGTGAGGCCAAATTTTATTCACATTCTTCAACTAGAACAACATAATGAAATAGATTGAGTACAGAAACAGGTGTGCAAGCCCAAATGGTCACTATTAATTTAAGCATTAAAAGAGATTTGCATGCGTACCTAAAATCCTGAGAGGAGAATGGAGGAGAAGGGATAGTGGTGTGGTCATCACTCCTAGGGGACGATTTCTCACTTTTTCTCCCTCCCTCTCTTTCTCTCTTTCTTCAGTGAGTGCATGTGCTTATAGCAAAAAAAAAAAAAAATGAAAGAGATGAAAAATGTTAAGCAATGCCACTTTTCTCACTATTTTCTTTTGTTTTGAAAATACAGTACCTTTCATAAAAATAGGTTATTTTGATCACATATAGTAAATTTATTATTAGTATTATTATTATTATTGAGAGGTTTTTGCTATAGGGCACGTGTGCTCGCCAGAAAGGCAGAGAGAGACAGAGAGATAGAAAGCAAGAAATCACCTCCCCAGGGGGGATGGCCATGTCACAATCCCTTCTCCTCCATTCTCCTCTTAGGATCTTGGGCACACACTCACACGCACCCAGTGTGAGTTTAAGCCATTGGGTCTGGGACTTGAACCGTGGTTGACTACATGGGAGTCCAGTGACATAACCATTGTGCCAACTGCTGGTCCCTAGATTTATTATTTTAATTTTTTAAAGATAAATATGTATATATTTATTAGCTTTTCTATCTGGTATGGTACATGTGTGTTTGTGCATGCACATGTATGTGTGTGTGTACATAGTCATGTGCCACATAAGGAAGTTTTGGTCAGGGATGAACTGCATATAGAAGCATATAAGCCTAGGTGTTAGCAGACTATACCATCTAGGTTTGTGTAAGTACACTCTAAGATGTTTAAACAATGAAAATTGCTTAACAATGCATCTCTCAGAATGTAACCTAATTTTGAAGGAATACATAAGCATATAACATCTGTCTATCTATCTGTATTTATATATCTGTCTGTTCATCTGTGAAACACTTTAGATCCTTCAGTTGTTTTTAAGAATTTAAAGAGGCCCTGGGATCAATGTTTGAAAACTGCAACCCTAGAACAGAAGCAAGAGTACATGTTAAATTATACCTATAGCAATAATATTTATAATAGACCCACTGGAAATAACCTCAACAGTAGTATGGGTAATGCATTTTAATATATTAATTTGATGTGAAATTATAATGAAACTAAAAGCAAGCAAGAGTTAAATATATATTGACACAGATAAATTTTACAAATAGAATGTCAAACCACAGAGTAAAACTCAAATGAATAAATCTAATGCATATTTCCATTTGTATAAACTAAATAATATAGTTTAAGGAATCCTATGTAGGTAGCAAAGTTAGACTTTAAAAAAGAAAGCGAGCTGAGCCACACTGATACAAATGGATTTCTATACAATGCCAAGGCCAAATAACTCAAGTTCTATTCCCATGCCAACTTAGAAAGTCTAGACATGGTGGTACATGTCTGTGATTTGAGCTAGCTGGGAGCCTGGGACAGAGAATCACAATGGTGATCACTTGTCAAAAATATCCTTCTCTCTCTCTCTCTCTCTCTGTCTTTCTCTTTCTCTCTCTCCTCCCTTAGTACTTGTGTGCATGCTCTCTCACAATAACAACAACAAAAAAAAGGAAAGAAGAATAAAAGAAAGAAAGAGAGAAAGAAAGAAAGGAAAGAAAGAAAGAAAAAGAAAGAAAAAGGAAGGAAGGAAGCAAGGAAGGAAGGAAGGAAGGAAGGAAGGAAGGAATCATCACTTTACAATGAGTTTAGCAGTTACCTTCCTCGAGGTAGTGATTAGGACAGCATACAGAGGGAATCTCTAGGAATTTGTCTTGGAGGGTATGAGTTCAATCAACCAAAATATTATTAAGTAACAATCCTGAATTATCTTTCAAGGAAAAAGGTAAACATAAAGAATAATTTAAAATTAAACAATTAGAAAACTTTATTTAATGAACTAACAGCACCCAGTAAATGACAATTAGAGCAAATATACTTTCCTCTCAAAACCATGTGAGAGACTTCCGAGAAGTGGCAATATACTGGGCCATGAAGAAGACTTCAATGAGACTCTTTGTAAAACAGAAGATATCCTCTAACCAGAAATACGTTTTATTAGAAACCAATAACTAAAGATAATTTACAAAAAAAAAAAAAAAAAACTTTTGAGCTAAAGTACATTATTTTATTTTGAGCTAAAGTACATTATTTTAAATGACTCTAACCATGCATGAGATATTTTTTAAATATAATTAAAATGGATATCAAAAATTCTATGATGCATTTAAAATTGTATTTTGTGGAAAAATGATTATAGTATTATTTGTGTACATTAAAAAATAATACTGAAAATCCATTCACTAAATATCAAAAAGGTAAAAATGAAAATTTGAAAAATAAAAAATATGATCAGAGCAGAAATTTTTTTTTAAGGTTTTGACCATTGGAGATATGTACTCACCAAAGAGAACAGAGAGAGACAATGAGAGGGAAAGTGAGAAATCATCCCCGACAGGGAGGGGACATGCTGAAATCTCTTCTCCATTCTCCTCCTAGGATTTGGGGCATACATGCACACGTTCCCTAGTGTGATTTTCGAACTTCTGGGTCCAGTTTGAAACCATGGTTGGCCATGTAGGGGTCAAGCACCTTAACCACCACACCACCTGCTGGCCCCAGAGAAGAAATTTATACAATAGAGGGGGATAGTAGATGGCAGAAAAGTTATGTCGCTAGACTCCCACATGGGTGACCAGAGTTTGAGTCCTAGACTCATTGACTTGAAACTCACATCTGTTATGTGTGCCCAAGATCCCAGGATGAGAATGGAGGAGAAAGGATTGTGCTGTGGCCATCCACAGACAAAAACCTCTACAAAAAAAGAAGAAATTATAAAATAGAAAAATATGAACCGATTAGAGATCAACAAAACCAGAAGTTTGTTCTTTGAAAAGAAAATACATATATATAAACTTTGTCTAGACTAACTAGAAAGAAAAACAAAAGGGGAAATAAAGCATTATTCAATGATGCTATAAATAACAAAGGTACCATATCTCACCAGAAATGAAAAAAATGGATTAAAAATGCTTACTGTAACTTCATCTATTCAGTTTCACAGTAGAAATCATGGCCAGTTTTACTTAATTTGGTTAAATGGTAAAATGTATAAAGACAATACTATTGACTGTATAAACAAATTATAGGGCCAGTAGGTGGTATTCTCACAAGAGGAGAATGGAGAAAGGATGGCAAGGCCATCACTCCCCCCCACACACTGGGGAGTAATTTCTCACTTTCTCTCTCTCTCTCTGTCTCTTTCCAGTGAGCACACATGCCCGATAGCAAAAACAAAAACAAACAAACAAAAAAAATTGCAAAAGTTAGAAAGTAAGAAATGTGTTTTCAGTCAGATGATGTTTTGTTTTTTGGCTATTGAATTGTTCAAATTCCTTCAAGATTCTACATATCATCTCTTGTTAAATGAAAATTTTACAAATATTTTTCTTCCATTGTTTTGGTTGTCTCATACCCTTTCCTGTGCAGAAGTTTTTAGCTGAATATAGTTCCATTTGTCTATTTCTACTATTATTGTCTGTACTTTTGAGGTCTTACTTATAAAATTTTGTCTAGACAAATATTTAGTGTTTCCTCCATGTTTTCTCAAAAGAAGACATAAATGGCCAACAAGTATAAGAAAAAATGCTTATCATTTCTCATAATCATTGAAATGCAAATTGAAACCACATTAGAATATCATCTCTCTCCAATTAGAATGTCTATTATCAAAAAGGAAAAAAAAATAATTCTGTCATGAATGTGCAGAAAAGGGAAACCCTGTTAGTGGGATCATAAGTTAGCACAACCACTATGAAAAACAGTTTGGAGATTACTCAGAAAACTAAAAAAAGATCTACTATATGATGCAGGATTCCCACTTACTGGGTATATATCCAAAGAAATGGAAAACAGTATGCTTAAGAGATAGCTGCACTCCCGTGTTTATTGCAGCTCTATTCACAATAGCCAATATATGGAATCAACCTATGTGTGTCTATCAACAGGGACAAAACTGTCTGAAACAGTATACATTAGATATATTCAGGGTCTTTAAAAAGTTCATGGAAAATGTGTATTATAAAAAATTATACATGGATTTAAATGTTTTTGCACCAGAATAAACTTTTTGAAGTCCTTTTGTATAAATTAATGTGTACATTCCATTGGACTTGAAAAAGAATAGGTAGTATATACAAACATGGAATACCCAAAAGTCATAAAAAAGATGAAATTCTGTCTTTTACGGCAACATGGTTGAATTTAGAGAATTTTTTTTGAGAGAGAGAGATTTTTGCCATAGGGCGCATGCACTCTCCACAGAGACAGAGAAACAGAAAGCGAGAAATCACCCTCCAGGAGGCACGGCCACACCACAATCCCTTCTCCATTCTCCTCTTGGGATTTTGGATACACATACATGCTCCCAGCATGTTTCAAGATACATTGCCCAGGATTCAAACAACAGTCAGCCATGTCGGAGTACAGAAGTAAGCCAGGCACACAAAGGTAACAATACAGATTCTCATATGTGGAACCATAAAAAGTTACTTTATGGAAACAGAGTGTAGAATAGTGGTCACTAGAAGCTGGAAAAGGTAGGTAGGAGAATGATTGAGAGAGTTTGGTTAATAGATACAAAATTATAGCTGGGTAGGAAGAATAAGTTCTAGATTTCAATAACACTTTAGGGTGATTAAAATGAAGCAATGATTTATTGTATATTTTTAAAAATCTAAAAGAGAATATTTTGAATGTTTCCAAAACAAAGAAACAATAAATGAGGTGAGAGAAATTATAATTACCTTGATTTGATCCTTAACCATTGTATACATGTATCAATATATTATATCATACCCTGTAAATATTTATCAATATAATATATAACAATTTAGAAATTGTTTAAAAAACACTACATAAAAAATGGGTTGGTCTGATAGCCTACAGGACCATATTCCATATGAGCAACCACAGTTTGAATCCCAGTCCCCACAGCTTGAGAAATATACTGGACACATGTGCATGTGTGCTCCAAACCCCAACAGGATGGAAATGTAGAAGGGATTGAACCCCATTAAGAAGTTCTTTCTCCCTCCTTTCTTTTTGTCTCTCTGGCAAACCCACGGACCTTCTGGCAATTAGAGAAAAAAGGAAATACAGCTTAAAAAATCAATACAAATATAAGACATCTAAGAATACATTTAACTACATATGATTAATAGATTTATGAGGGACCAGCAGTTAGTATAATGGCTATGTCGCTGGATTCCCACATAGTCAACCGTGGTTCCCGTCCCGGACCTGGCGACTTAAAACTCACGCCGGGCGCGTGTGCGTGCGTGCCCAAGATCCTGAGAGGAGAACGGAGGAGAAGGGATTGTGGCGTGGCCATCCCCCCTGGGAGGTAATTTCTCGCTTTCTGTCTCTCTCTGTCTGTCTGGCGAGCACACGCGCCCTATAGCAAAAACCTCTAAAAAAAAAAAAAAAGATTTATGAAAAATGCAAATATATTCAAAAACACTAAAAAAATTTTATAAATGAAGAAAAAAATAATTAAGATATACTATGTTCAAAAACAGGAACTTGATATTACCAAGATACACCTTTCTCTGCACATTAGCATATAAACTTAACTCAATTCTAATAAAAATTCTAACAAAGTATTTTATGGAACTGTTCATCTGATTATGAATTTTATATGGTAGGAAAAAGGACAAAGAATGGACTCTTCTTTTATGGGAGAAAAGAGAGAGGAGAACTATCCATAATAAGTATTAAAGCTGATTATAAAGTGTAGTAATAAATACAAGGAAACAAAAAAAGCAGATAAATGCAAGAAAATTAGGAAACAAATAAAAATAAACTAATGCCTATAAATATAAATAGTTTGTTTGATTCTGATATTGCATAACAGTGAGGAAATTATGAATTATGCAACAAGCGATATTGGAATACATGGCTATTCATATGGAAATAAGTAACATTGAATCTTTACCTCACACTATCATACCAAAGCAATTAAAATTTTATCATTTTTTGCTCATTCATTTTTTAAGCACTGATTAAGTTCTTACTTTGTGCTCAGATTTGTTCTAGATGCTGAGGACATATCTGATAATAAAATAGCTAAGCATCTATGTTCTTGTGAAACTTGTGGTTTACCTTGGAGAATATAGAATAGTTAAATATATACTACAGATATGTTATTAGTGTTCCTAAATAAATAATAAGGTATTGAGAAAAAGGCAAGAGAGTGAAGTTAACTGAATATTTCAGTTGTGTAGTCAAGAACTTGGAAGGAACAAAGTTGGCATCAAAAGGGCATATGGTAACCTCTTAAAGTTAGCTAAGAACATGAGAATATTTGTGTTTTATGTAAATTATCACCAAGAGAAAACCACAGCAGAAGAGGTTTTTAGTTGTCAGATGAAAAGATGTCCACACTGTAAAAATTAGTCAACTTCTTTCTCCAACTACCCCAGTCCATCCTCAATAAGCATATACACAAAGTGGTCATGGTGGTAAGAAAGAAATTATCATTCATTTTGAAT
>NW_006209177.1:543733-560572 GCF_000334495.1 Tupaia belangeri chinensis | reverse complement strand
AGTGCTTGCACATCCATGTTTACTGCAGCATTATTCACAATTGCTAAGACATGGAACCAAACCAAATGTCCATGAACAGATGAATGGTTTGAAAACTGTGGTACATATACTCTATGGAATACTACTCAGCTATATAAAAGAATGAGACTCTGATATATGATAGAAAGGAGATAAATATGGAAGGCTTACTGCTGAGAAAAGTAAGCCAGACTATGAAAGAGAGGCGCAGTAGTAATGAATGTCGGCACTCTATGGAAGACATTGAAAGATTGGAAGGTATAAAAGCATGGAGAGCAATGGTGATACTAGAGAAAGTGTGGGAAGAGGGTGGGAAATGGGAGGGTGAAAAGAAGGGAATCAAGGGGGAAAAGAAAGAAGCAAAATATTTAAAGGACACATAATGGAAAATTATCTGTTGATGATATTGTATACAGTAATATCTTTGACTGAACCAATATACAGTGTACCGATGATGGGAAAATGCATTTGGTATCCTGTAAAGATACCCAGTGATTGAATGAAAAACAAATTTAAAAATAAATAGATAAAAGACTTTTATTTTGTGTAAATATTATGTTTTTCTATAACAAACTGCAACTTCAATACAATCAAGGAAAATTAATCAATTTATTAATATCAGGGACTCAACAAAACGTGATTCTCTACCATGAGAGTGAAGCTGGTAGCAGATTGCTTACTTAGGATCCCCTCCAATCATGAAAATGTGACAGATACAGATTATCCTGCATGCATATAGCATTTCTCAGTACTACAACCCACACACTTTCACCACTATGTACTCTCATAACACATAGGCACCAACTAATGAACTCATTTTCCAATGAGACAAATAAGGTGATAAAATGGAGGCTTAAGGACTCTGTGGGCCTACCCTACACCTCAGCACCCAGAACAGACAACTCCATAAGAAAGATCAAAAAGCAAATGAATAGAAGTTCAACATCTCTTATCATAAGGGAAATGCAAATCAAAACCACGAGGAGATACCACCTAACCCCAGTAAGAACAGCTATAATAGAAAAATTAAGAACAATAAGTTCTGTAAGTAATGCTGCAATGAACATGGAAGTACAGATTTCAGTTTTTTGGGGAGTGGAATTGCTACATGGAAGTGGGATTGCTAGATTTTATTTTGTATTTTTAATTTATTTTTTTACTAACTCCATAGTATGTTTTATAGAGGCTACATACACCATTTCACATTCCCACTAACAGTGTACGGGGTTCTAATTTCTCCGTATCATTACCAACATTTATCTATTGTTTGCCTTGGTTGTGATAATCACTATCCAAATGGGTATGATATGATTTTTCATTGTGATTTTGACTTACATTTCTGTGATGATTAGTGATGGTTAGCACTATTTTATGTACCTCATGGCCATTTGTATGTCTTCTATAGAATAAATGTCTTGTCAAGTGTTTTGCCCATTTTTTTTTTTGAGACAGATTTTTTTGCTACAGCGCTTGTGTGCTCACCAGAGAGACACAGAGAGAGAGAAAGTGAGAAATCATCCCCCATGGGGATGGCCACACTACAACTCCTTCTCTTTCAGTCTCCTCTCAAGATTTTGGACATGCACACATGCCCAATGTGAGTTTTAAGCCACTGGGTCTGGTAGTTGACCATGGTTGACTACATGGGAATTCAGCAACATAAACATTTTTCTATTTGCTGGTTCCTATTTTGCCTATTTTTAAATGAAGTTATTTATATTTTATTTATTTAGCTATTGAATTGTAGAAAGATAGGAGCTCCTTATATATTTTGTACATTAACTTGAAATACATTCTAAATAACCCCTAATATTCTAATTTAATTGGGAATTATCAGATTAGGGTATAATGGATTGAAAATGTGTGTATACCCAAAATTCGTATGTTGAAATCCTAACCACCAATGTGATGGTGTTGGGAGATGGGGCATTTGAATAGTATTTATGTCATGAGGATGAAGCCTTCAAGAATATGATTAGTGCCCTTATAAGAAGAGAAAGTAGAGCTTGCTTATTTTCTTTGCTCTGTATTATGTGAGGATACAATGAGAAAAGTGCCATCTTTAAACCTGGAAGCCCACCCTCATCAGACACTGCATTTGTCAGCATCTTGATCTGAGATTTCCCAACTTACAGAACTATGAGAAATAAATATTTGTTTTGTTAAGCTACACAGTCTATAGTAATTTGCTATAGCATCTTGAACTAAGACAAAACATTTGCAAATATTTCCTCTCATTTTGTATGTTGCCTTTTCAATTTGCTGAGTGTTTCCTTTGCTTTGCAGAAGTCTTTTAGTTTAATATAATCCCACTTGTTTATTTTTGCTTTTGATGCCTGTTTTTTTCTTTGTGCATGTGTCACAGCCAAGAAATTATTGTCAAGACTAGTGTCAAGAAACTGTACCCCTATGTTTTATTTTGTTAGTATTACAGTTTCAGGTCTTATGTTAAAAAAATATTTTAGAAGTTTTTGCCTTAGGGCACATGTGCTCACTGGAGAGAGAGAAACAGAGACAGAGACAATGAAAGGGAAAGTGAGAAATCACCTGCCAGGGGAGATGGCCATGCCATAATCCCTTGTCCTCCTTTCCCTTCCCATGATCCTAGGCATGCACAGAAATGCATCCAGCATGAGTTTCAAGCCACCAGGTGTGGGACTCAAGTCACTGTTGACTGTGTGGGAGTCCAGCAACATAACTGCTACACCATCTGTTGGCACTGTGATTAAATTTTAATATATTTTGAGCTAGCTTGTGTATGGTGTAAGGGCAGTGTTCCAGTTTTCTCTCTTTACATGTGGATATCCAGTTTTACCAGTACCATGTGCTGAGGAGCCTATCATTACCCCATAATTTACTCTTGGCACCCTTGGAGAAGATAAGTTGAGAATATTATATGTGTATTTATTTCAGGGCTCTCTATTCTGGTATGTTTGTCTATATGTCCATTGCTATTCCAGTATCATATTTTGATGCCCGTGGCTTTATATTTTGAAATCAGGAAGTGTAAAGTTTGTAGCTTTTTAAAAAAATCATGATTGTCAGCTGAGTTTTTTCATAGCTCCATGTAAATTATAAAATTGTGTTTTGTATTTCAGTTAAACAATGTCTTTAGGATTTTTTTTTTTGAGAGGTTTTTGCTATAGGACACGTGCACTCTACAGAAAGACAGTGAAAAACAGAGAGACAGAAAGCGAGAAATCACCCCCTGAGGGGATGGTCACACCGCAATCCCTTCTCCTCCATTCTCCTCTCAGGATCTTGGGCATGCACGCACACGCGAGGAGGATGGACACACCACAGTCTCTTATCTTTAGTCACCTCTCATGATTTTGGGCACTCACACAAACACACACACCAGTGTGATTTCCAAGTCGCTGGATCTGAAACTCAAACCATGTATGCCAGTTCTTTAATCACCAGACCACCTGTTGGGCCCTCTCTGTCCATTTATTTGCATCTTCTTTCATTTCTTTGATCAATGTTTTGTTGTTTTCATTGTGCAAGTGTTTTATGACCTTGATTAAGTTTATTTCTAAGTATTTTTTCCTTTTTGCTGTTATTGTAAATGGAATTGGTTTCATAATTTCCTTTTAAGATAGTTCGTTGTCAGTGTACTGAAATTCGATTTTTGTGTGATTTGTTTTTTAATGTGGAACATTACCAAATTTGTTCATTAGCTTTAATCATTTTGTGTGGTGACTTTAGGGTTTTCTACATATAAAATCATCTTATTTGCAAGCAGATAAAATTTTATTTGTTACTTTCCAATTTGAATGCCCTTTGTTTTATTTTTTTTTTTCTTCACTAATTACTCTGGCTAAGACTTTCAGGACTCTGAAGAACAAAAGAGGTGAGAATGGACATCATTGTGTTGGTCCTAATCTTACAGCAAAAGGTTTCAGATTTTCACTATTAATTATGATGATAGTTGGGGCTTTTGAAAAATGGATTTTATTATGTTGAAGCATGTCTACCTGGTGGCTTGAAACTCATGCTGGATGCATTTCTGTGCATGCCTAGGATCATGGGAAGGGAAAGGAGGACAAGGGATTATGGCATGGCCATCTCCCCTGGCAGGTGTTGTTTACTGTTTTTATTATGACAGGATGTTGTATTTAGTCAAATATTTTCCTGCATCTGTCTGTGAACATTTTTATCCTTCATTCTGTTATTGCGTTGTTATTGATTTGCATATGTCAAATTAACCTTGCATCCCAAAGATAAATCCCACTTGGTCACAGCATACAAGTATACAGTTTGTTTGTTTGTTTATTTATTTATTTATTTATTTATTTATTTATTTATTTATTTATTTGTTATAGGGTGCATGTGCTCACCAAAGAGACAAAAAGAGAGAGAGAAAGGGAAAGTAAGAAATCATTCCACAAGGGAATGGCCACACCGCAATTCCTTCTCCTCTAGTCTCCATACATCCACATATGCCTGGAGTGTTTTCTCAAGTCACCAGGTCCTGGACTCGAACCACAAAATCGGCCATGTGAAATTCAGTGCCTTAAGCACCATGCCACCTGCTGGCCCAATATACAGTCTTCTAATGTGAGGTTAATATTTTTTAAGAATTATTTTTTTATTTAACTTTATTTATTTATTTTGACCGGAGAGGGACAGAGCACGCGCGCGTGAGAGAGAAAGTTAGAAAGCAAGCCACCAGGTCCAAGACTTGAACTGCAGTCCCCCATATGGAAGTCAAGCACACTTAACCACCGCACCACCTGCTGGCTCCAGAGGTTATTTATTTACTTATTTAATTATTTGCTAGTAATATGTTGGGGATTTTTTTTTCTTTTTCTTTTTCCTTTTTTTTGGGGGGGAAGGATTTTTTTCAATAAGGTGCATGTGCTCAACAGGGAGACAGAGAAATAAGAAGTAAGAAATCACCTCTCTCCGAAGGGGTGGGAGGCACACCACAATCCTTTTTCCTCTATTCTCCTCTTGGGATTTTGTGCACACACGCATATGTGCCCAGCGTGAGTCTTAAGCTTGTCTGGGACTCAACTGTGGTTGACTACATGGGAGTCCAGCGACGTAACCATTAAGCTTTCTGCTGGTCCCTTGCTGGGGATTTTTGCATTTATGTTTGGCCTCTCTCTGGTTTGTGGTTCCAAATGGCACCTGGGTCCTGATGCTACAATCCACTCCTAGCCTCCACCAACCTGGATCATGGGCACACACATGCCCAAAATACTCAGAAAGTTTCCCTGACAGAAACTGACAACCTTTCCATGTGGGTCTGGCTGACATTTTACAATTGTGTCACCCACTATCTGGCCCACAAAAGAAAACATTTACTTCTCCTCCCCCACATAATTTATGTAATTTATGATAAATTTTGCGCATTTTTATGTTTTGTACCCATTATACTTTAGTAATACTTATTTTAATATTTTTCTTTTAAATTTTATGCTAAAATCAAAATAGATTTTCTCATCACCATTGCAACAATATGGTATTATGAATTTGTCTTTATGTTTATCTCTTTATCAGTGAATCTTATACTATTATATGCTTTTAATGTTGCTGTTCAGCATGTTTTCATCTGAACTTAAAGAACAACCTTTAGTATTTCTTGTAATGCAAGTCTAGTGGTGATGAGCTAATCAGCTTTTATTTATCTGGGAAAGACTTTATTATTCCTCTCCTTTTATCCTTAAGAAGTCTCAAGGTTGTATGCCGTTTAATCTTTCAGAGCCATGCTGCTGTCAGTTTGCCATCCATCCATTGTCTATGTTTTTAGCTGTTCCCAGGTGTCAAAACTATGCCAGTTCCCTCAATGCCACAAATGAAATGAGACAAGAACAGTTCCTAGGAAGGCACTCTGAAAGTCCAGGTGTGTTGAATTCACACTCCACCCTTTTCCCCCAGGGGAGAAGTTGTACATTGATGTGAGCCTTCCTGGCTTTGTGCTATACTAGCTTGGGAAGGGGCAGAGAAGGGTATAGTGAAATTGCTCTTCTTAATCTATTTGTCAGTTTTGTGCTAACATGTGATAATGCAACTTCTTGATTGAATTCTGGACTGCTCAGAGAGGTAATGTAGTCTGTATGTCATCATTAAATCACTGTTTCTCTGGTTGTGATTTCCTATTATTTTTGTTGTTATCGTTCTAGGATGGAAACTCTTAATATATAATGAGACTTTTTCTTATTGTTTACCATTATAAAAATGTAATGATAA
This sequence comes from Tupaia belangeri chinensis, assembly GCF_000334495.1. Classification (NCBI taxonomy): domain Eukaryota; kingdom Metazoa; phylum Chordata; class Mammalia; order Scandentia; family Tupaiidae; genus Tupaia; species Tupaia belangeri. The sequence continues at coordinate 554,356 of NW_006209177.1, read as the reverse complement.
ACTTCTTTCTGTATCTGTCTTTTCGTATCTATCTTACTTACTGTTCAAATTACCCCATTTAAGATAAATTCCTGGCAAAGAAATTCCTGGGCCAATGGGTGGAGTACTGCTGAATTTCTAGTTTCCATTCTACTCCAAATGAGATGTCCAAGGGCATTCTGGTAAGCCCCAATCTACTTCTCCACAAATGGTTTAGAAATGACAGTGCACCTAATATTGATCCAAGAGGTATGAAGAAAAATTTCCTGAGGAGTTCAGTGAAACATTTCCTCAATTTAAGAAGATATTTAAGGAATATACTTCTTTGCATAGTGTTGTGATGAGATTCCTGGAATTGTGGTAGCCATCTTATGATTAAAAAGACAGCCATCCAGAGAACAAAGCTGGAGCTCTAAAGTCAGCAGAATACATAGATGGAAAGATCCTAGGGTTTGTTTTTTTTTTAAGCTTATTTACTTCCTGAGAGAGAGAGAGAGAAACAGAATCTTCACATCACAGTCCTCCCCCTAGTCCCTGAAGCCAGCTGGGATCATAGGTATGCCTGTGGGCACACCAGGCGTGTTGAGGTAGACCTGGGATGTGAATTCAGACCCTTCCCATGTGACCCCAGTATGGTGCAGAGGTGCCCCTACTGCCTATACCACCACAGTTGAGTCAGTCCTTGGTTTTCAATAACATCACTGAGATCTGAATCAAAGCTTCAAATCCTACTTCTGACTTTATTGTATGTGAGCTAATAAATTTATTTTCGGTTGATAATTTATGTCAGATTGAAAACATGCTTTCCAAATACAATGGATATGCACACAGTAACATCTTGTCAAAGTGTCTTGTAAAAGCATTGTAAAAATTACTTTTCCCCAGCAATAAGAAAAAAGGCTCATATTTTCACATTCATGCCAACCTGGGGTATATAATTCTTCCTTATATTTTCTTTTTCAAATGTGATCATTATTATTTTATTTTCATTCCAATCGTAAGTAATGAGATTGAACAGTTTGCATATTTTTCTCCTGTCATTTGTATTTCTTCTTGTTTGAATTCCTTGGCCATCATGTAAATTGCCATTTATTCATTCAGAGTGTAATGTAAGATATAAAAAGAAATTTAGAATATATAGTCTGTGGATGCAGAATTACGGTTTTAACGATAATTAACTTCAAAGATTCAACTCATCACTCACATGGAATTTTAGAGAGAGTTCACAATAATCAAGTTTTGCTGAGGAGGTTCAGGTTTAGATACTCTTCAAACTTAAAGCACATTTTAAATGCTTATAAAACCATGTAAATGTAAAAATTATTATTAAAGAAGGTATGTGGAAAATATAATTATTTCTTAACAGCATGGATACTGATACCTATATGATTTTAGTGTGGTATAAAAAAATAAAGAAGTTGATGAGGGAAAAAATATGCTACATTCTTTTCTGTATTCATTTTCTTCCATGTGGGAAGAAAAATTAAACAAATAATTATTCAAATAGAATGCCTTGAAAACACAGCAGCTGGAATCTCTTTTCGGCTCTTTAGCTTCCCAGTTGCAAATCTCTGCTGGGTTCCTTGGAGTCTTGCCCTGCTTTTATGCAGTTTAGGAGTGAGCCAACGATATCTTTTATGAAAAACATAGATAGGGAGTTTCCCATTCTGTGATCTCTCATCTCTGGAGATTTTCCCTCTCAGTATCTATTTACTCTCACAGTCCCAAATTTTAAATTCTATCTCATTAGTCCAGTAAGACAGCCTCAGAGATTTTGGCAAATAGCAAAAGGAAAACTGAGTAAGAGTGGAGCTGTTCTGCTGTCCTTCCTTTCTTACAGGTACTGTATCTCTTAAACAGCCTTCTTCTTCTTATGTTCCACAACATATCAATGTGAGATATTAATTTATTTTAATAATTATTAAGTAATTATAATTATTTTAGGACATTTTGTGTAGTTTTTAATAATTATTAAGTAATTATAATTATTAAAGGACATTTTGTGTCCTAAAGACCTTAAGTGAGCTAAGCATGTCAGTATGGAAAAGTATGGAAAAGCTATGATGGTTCAAAGGATGTCAGAGCCTGAGCAACGTGAGATGAGGATCACTGTGGAAAGAAAACTTGTGATAGGGTTTCAGAAACAAAATTGGGGTAATAGGCATGTCTGTAAAGAAGGACTGCCTAGTGCAGTGAGAGCCCTAATGCAGTAAGGACAGCATACAGAGTGCATTATCAACATGGCATAGTCTCTACTTCTTTGAGACAAGAGATCTTAATCTGATTTCTGGCTCCACTGCTTCATCAATGGCCTTGGCAATGTCATATAATCCCTTGGCAACTTTATCGGTAACATTGTTACATAGCAGTAATATTGGTATCTAGTTCTGACAGTTGGTACCACTTTAAAATGAAATTAAAGTAGTATAAGTATAATGTACAAGTACTTTGGGAATAATAAAGAATTGTATGAGCTTTATTATCTATTGGTAATAATGATTTATTGAGAAAAATTCTTGCATAACACATCTATAATCAGTATTGAGATGTAGTTGTTATTCACAGGGTTTGGAATGTGTGTCCCAGCTCTGTCAACCACATGATACTGGACAAGTCACTTAGGTTCTGAGCCTCAGTTTCTACATTCAAAATAATGGCTCAGTTTCATCTCATCATGAGAAATAAATCCAACAATATATGGATTCAGGAGCAAAGGGAAATTATTCCTTAGCTAAAAAAGCAAATAACAATTTCTAAAATCCTAACACTATCACTGGGTAATTTAGGTCTTAATATGTTTTTGTGAAGGTTTTCACATGTGAATTAATATTTTAATATTCTTATGTAACTTACTTTCTTGTTTGTAAATATTCACCATTTTTTTCATTTGGTATAAGGTGTGTGCACTCTTCAGAGAAAGAGAGAGAAAGTGAGAAAGCATTCCTGTAAGGGCAATGGCCATGCCATAATCCCTTCTCCTTCACTTTCCTGTAAGGTTTTTGGCCATGTACCCACCCATGCCCAGCTGCTGAGCCCATGACTGGAACTGTGCAGTTGGGATCCCATGTGGGATCCAGTCCTTTTAGCCTCTATGCCACTTACTGGCCCAATAATCACCAGTTTTAAAGCATCTTAAGAAACTAAAACATTATTTCATGGCTTTTAATGATTGAGAATTCAAAGGAAGATATTATAAAAAGATGGCAAATACCTGATTAATCTCAATTCAAATTAAGTATAGCAGATGAGCAAAGCTAAAATAATGCCAAGATACCAAGGAAATAATTTTTTATGCCTACTTTAAAAACTGCCATTCGTGGAAAATAGCAAGAGATTCAACCCCAATTTGCTTAGCCACCCCTCTCGTGGAAAATAGCAAGAGATTCAACCCCAAACTGCTTAGCCACCTCACCTATTTGGTAACTGCAAATCTGTTCATTTAATATGTGAAAGGCTGACATTTTTGTCAATAGTTTGAAATGTTAACGTTGTGTTAATCTGGGAGCAAATCATTTCCTATTTAAATGAATTGATTTTATCCAGAAGAGAGGTGTTATCTCTAATGATGTGATAAGTCATTCAGAAATCATTTGAATCGCTGTGGAACCAAAGGATCTGCCACTGAGAAAAATCAGACAAGAGTTTTAGGAAAAGGTTTAATATAAAATGTATCTGGGTCAGTGAACACTTGTTGTCCTTGGTTATAATAATGATTACTTATGCTAATAATGTCATTCTTAATAAATAAAAACAGCCATGGCTAGAAAATGGTAAAGATAAGCATACTTGACTCATCTTCAGCAAAATTTCTCCTTCTCCCAGAAATTGTAGTTATTCTTGGCAGGAAGTTATTGAATTATTAGAATACCGAAAGGAGAAACAAGAAGCAATTCTTATCCTTTTTTGTTGTTTTGTTTTGTTTTGCATAGTGCATGTGTGCTTGCCAGAGACAGAGAGAGAGAGAGAGAGAGAGGGAAAGTGAGAAATCACTCTTAGGTGGGTTGGCCATGTAGCAATCCCTTCTCCATTCTCCTCTTGTGGTTTTGGATATGTGTCCATATGCACCCAGTGTGTTTTTCAAGCTGCCAGTTCTGGAACTTGAACTGCGCAGTTAGTCATGTGGGTTTCAGAACCTTAACCACTTATAGAAATATTTGAGACATTCTATTGTTAAAAATTTATTCAATGTTTATTTTAAATTTAAATTTAAATGATATTGCATGTTTTTATTTGTTATTACTCCTGTTTTTGTTTTCTGGTGGTGTTGTTTTATTTTTTTGTTTTAGCTAAATCTGTCAACCTTATCCAGGAACTTTAGTTCTATTCTATTAATGGTTCTGCTACTTATTACCACTATGACCTTGGTTGAATCATTTTCCCCTAGCTCTTCAAATTCTTTTGTTAAAAATAATGATTCCCAGACTTCATTTTCATATTTCTTTTCTGTTTTATAAAGTTTTTTGTTTCTTGGTTTAGTTGCTATAGGGTGTGGGCTTTCATCAGCAAGAGACAGAGAGAGAGAAGAAGGAAAGTGAGAAATCATCCCCCAGGAGGGATGACCATAGCACTATACTTATCCTCCATTCTCCTATTGGGATTTTGGACATATACACACATGGACCCAGGGCAGATTTTTAGGTTGCCAGGTATAGGACTCAAACCATGTAGTTAGCCATGTGGGATTTAACTGCCTTAACCTCCATACCATCTGCTGGTCCATCATTTTCATATTTCTACTTGAGGACTATCTCTACACTCAATGAACTTCTTCCAGGTCAGTCATAGATGAGTGTTTAACAATCGATTAATTCTATGAACTATTATTACAGTTCTGTAACTGAGATTAAAAGTTATCACAGTAGCTCCAGTTATTCAGAGGATGATGACTATATCAGATTAATAGCCAATATTAGGTCTTTGTAATGAGCTTTAATATGATCAAATTCCTCCAACTACTCATTTTTATTATATTCTTCTATCTTTCTCCATAAACCTAATTGCTTTTTTATATATTTTTAAGAGCAATTTTTTATATAGGGCATGTGAGCTTGCAAGAGAAACAGAGACAGAAAACAAGAAATTATCCCCTGGGGGCGTGGCTATGGTACAATCCCTTCTCCTCCATTCTCCTCTCAGGATTTTGGGCACACATGCACATGTGCCTAGTGTGACTTTTAAGCTGCCAAGTCCAGGACTTGAACCATGGTAAACTACTTGGGAGTCCAGTGACGTAACCATTATACCATCTGCTGGTCCTGAAACCTATTGCTTTGAATATATCATCAGGTTAAACCAGTGTATAGCTTGACTGTGTCTAACCAAAATTCATGTGTTCTGTCATTATAATGGAATTAAGAGAGTGAAAACTTAATTTGATGAAGATGTGGAAAGGTGGGGTGGGGCTTTTGGGAGACGATTAGTGATTGAGTGGTTCAGGCAAGGCTCTTATAATTGAGTTCTGGTGTGTATATAACAAGAGGTAATGAAGTAGGGAGAAGCCACATGGATGCAGACTGTGCTCTACTGTGCTTAAGATCCTACCCTCTGCCATGTTGTAGCCTCATCAAAAGTTGGACCCTGGGTCCTGGCCTTCCAAACAGTGAGCTGAGTAAACTTGTATTTCTTTATACAATCACTCAGTCTACTAATAAGATGTTTCTCTTAGTAGCATAATAAGGAACTAAGACAATCCCTTTGTGCTTTCCTGTTGCAGTCATTAGCAGACTTCAGTGTCACTCTCTACCACTTCTTAAAGATGTTATCTCTTGGATTGCTTTCATTCCCTCTAATATTACTTTAGCCATAATTATTGGCAATCACACTAGCACATTGATGATGCTTCAAACACCCTGGAATTTTACTTCATTAACTTCCTCTTCTCAAATGATCTTGTCTTCCACCCAATTTCATCTCTCACCCATATGGATATACCCTAGACTCAGTCACAACCAAAGGTATAATTACTCCATAATTTTAATTTCTACCAACCCATTCTGACTGACATATCCTATATTGCCAGTCTCCTTCTAGTACTCCAGCTCAAATCACTAATTTCCCATGAACACCTATTACTTTTTGTAACTTTCCACTACGCCTTCCCCTCTCGTGTCCTCATTTTTCCTTAGAATAAATTCCACAGTTAATGTAATCAGAATTACAACTGTGTAGTAATATATTCTTTCTCTACGTCTAGAAACATACATGTACTAACATACTATACCTCTTGAAGTTAGGCAAAATTATTAATGCTGCTAAGCAGTTGTAATATATTTCTGTCATTCAATTCTTTCAACACTGTCATACAAATCTGTTCTGTGCATACTCCTCCATCTCAGACATTGAACATTTCCTTTCTAGCCATCACTCTCAGCTGATGGCATTGTTCGGAGAACCAAAAGGAGAGGAAAGAGAGAATTTAAGAAAAGAACCACCCAGGCGGGTGGCCATACTTCAATCCCTTCTCTTCCATTTTCCCCTCAGGACTTTGGGCATATATGCACACACACCCAGTATGTAACAATGTACCTTATATACCTTTCCATAAATTACCATTGTATGTGCTCCATTCAAGGGCCTTGTACTCCACTTTTACACAAGATTAACCTAGAAAATGACATCACTCTTTCAATTTACTCCTTTCCAGAATCATGATAATTTGCTTTTCTATTAAATTTTCCCCATCAACATACAAACATACTATACTTTCTCTTATCTTAAAATAGTTTTATCTCTACATCTAAATTGAACCTACAGCCTTGAGATGGGAAAACCTATGACAGAAAAATATGTGAGGGAATGTGACAGAACATAGTGTGGCAAATATTATATAATATTTTAGGTGTCATTGTTTATCTGAGACTATATATGAATTTTGTCTTCAGAAGAGAATTCCAGGATGAAGATATACATTTAAGAATCATCAGCATATAGCTATATTAAAAGCTGAAAGACTGAACAACACTGAACAGGATCACAAGATAAGTGAAATTAGCCCTAAGGCTCATTGTGTGTATGTGCCCAAAATCCTGAGAAGAGAATGGAGGAAACGAGATTGTGGCATTACCATCCCCTCGGGGGCCAGGGTGATTTATCACTTTCCTTCTCACTGCTCACTGTCTTCCTCTGGCAAACACTCATGCCCTATGGCAAAAACCTAAAAAGAGAGAGAGAGATACCAATAAGAACAATGGGAGAAATCCCCTCAGGGTATTTCAGAGATTTGGGGGACTGCCTACCCTAGACAAATTTAGAGGCCTAGCAGTGGAAAATGGTTTCTGGGAAAGGGCTTGGAGCCTAACGCTCCCCACATGCTAAGACAGCACCCAACTGCTTCAGCAGTGATTCAAGTAGCTCAGGGTATAGCTCAAGACACTGATCCCAAAGGCAGAGGCAATAAGTCTTGGTAATGACAGCAACAGTGTTTTTGTCTACATGGGTCTATAATGCTGCTAATTCTGAAGAAGGGCAGAATACAAGAACATCCTCTTGTGGCATCCTCTTCTTAGATTTCAAATGATTTATCAAAAAGTCTGGGAGCATAGAACTATCATAGGGATGGAATCACAAGAGAGAGATTTAGTAGGGCCAAGCAAGTGATGCTGCAGGCATTGGAGTATTCCCAAGACCTGAGAATTGTAGAGCCACTTACAACATAAAATGCCTCCTAAATGAAAGCTATGAGCACCATATTTCTAATATGAGTAACCCTGTGGGCTGTGACCAGCAAAGCCATGGAGGCAAAAATTCTCAGGGCCTTGATGACTCAACCTCCTCTGCAGGATATGAGACATGTAGTCAAAGGAGATTATTTATGAGCTTCAAGGTGTAATGTCTCCACACTCAGTTACAAACTTGCTTGAGGCCTGTTACTTGCTTCTGCAAATGGAATAAAAATATCTACCCTGTACCTATTCTTCCATTGTATTTTGGGAGCACACAATTTATTTTGACTTCACAAGTTCCTAGGCAGATGGAGTTTTGCCTTGAATCTCCAATGAGACTTTGGATTTTGGTCTTTTGAATTGGGGCTGGATTAAAGCAGAACGTTTAGGGCAATAAGAGAGGATTATAGTTTATATTTGAACCTGAGGGTAGGCGGGGTGAAATGTTATGGTTTGGAAACTATATTGTCCTCCGAAGTTTCCTGTTTTAAAATATTTGGTCCTAGTGAGAGGTGAGTGGATCATGGTCCTTGGATCTTGGAGGCACTAGCCTCATGAACAGATTCACGGCTATCTCAGGAGAGGCTGAGTGAGTTGTAGCTCTGCTGACAAGGGGTTAGTTCTCTCAAGAATAGGTTACTATAAAAATCTCTGTGCATGTGCCTGCTATCCTTTCTGCTTCTATCAATAATGGTGTGACATAGGCAAACCTGATTTCAACTGCATAACTTTGGTCTTTTCAGTCACCAAAATCATGAGCCAAATCTCTCCTCTTTATAAATCACTCAGTCTTGGGTATTTCTGTTAACATCACAATAACAGACTAAGGCAACATGTGACTAGAGTTAATAATAAAGTATGGTATTCGTAAAAATCGCCGAGAGTTGATTTCATGTTATTATTCCCTCTAAAATGATAGTTGTGTGAGGCAAAGCATATGCTAATCGGTTCCTTTTAGACATTCCACAATGTATACATACTTCAAAACATTGTGTTGCATATGATAAGTAAATACATTTTTGTCAATTTAAAAAATAAAATGTGGCTTATATATACATTAGAATACTGTTTAGCCTTCAAATGAAGTAGATGAACATTTCTTTTGGATAGCCCTGTTGAATCACAACATAATAACTACAGTTAATAATAATGATCATATATTTGAAAATAGCCAAGAGACTATATCTTAAATATTCTCAACAAAAATAAGTAAGTATGAGAAGTGATGAATATTTTAGTTTGTTTTAACCATCTCACAATGTGTGTGTATGTATAAGTATATATATCTCAAATTATCACATTGAACACCATACATATATACAATTTTTTGTCAATGATATCTTTTCTTTTTTGAGAAAGAGAGGAGATTTTTGCTATAAGGCATGTGCGCTGGCCAAAGAGACAGAAATAGAAAGTGAGAAATCACCCCCTGGAAGGGGTGGCCATGCTGCAATCCGTTCTCCTCCTTTCTCCTTTCAGGATTTTGGGCACGCACACACATCCACCCAGCATGAATTTCAACCCACTGGGTCTACGATTCAAATTATAGACGACTATGTGGGAGTCCTGTACCTTAACCGCTGCACCTCCTATTGGTCCCTGTCAATTATATCTTAATAATGCTGGAGAAATGGAGCATCTTTGTGACACAGCAGTAGTACACTGCCCAGAATAAATCAGAATCTATATAGTGACCATGGTTTGAATCCATATACTGGTCAGCCTGAGACATACCAGGCACATGTACAAGTGCCCAAGATCTGATGGACTGGAGGGGAAGAGAAAGGGGATCATGCAGAGACCAGACCCTGAGGTGGGTTATTTCTTCTATCTTTCCATCTATTAACATGTACTCTACTATAAATAAAGGAAAAAACTTTAAAAGCTGGGGAAAATAAAGTCAAACTATTATAAAATTAAATATAATCACACAGAGACATACAATGAATCACTCTACCACGTGGAACAAAAACGAGTTTTTATCTACCAACAACCTCTAATTGTCCAGGGATGAGTCAGTGGCTTTTCACTAGAACTTGGGTGCCTCCTCCAGTGATGGAAAATCCCAAAAGAAGACTCAAGAGAAAGAAAATATGAGGACCCTAAGAGAACCATTGAGAGCCATCCCTGTTCAGAATGACCAAAATTTGCCTAGAGCATTACACAACCACACAAATACCCACAGTCCTGGGGAGATAAGGACACAGTATATATCTTTGCTAAGAATTAAGCCTACTTTGGGACCAGCAGTTGGTGTAATGGCTATGTTGCTGGATTCCCACGCAGTTGACTGTGGTTCGAGTCCTGGACCCGGTGGCTTAAATTCACTCCAGGCGCATGTACGTGCGTGCCTAAGATCCCGAAAGATGAATGGAGGAGAAGGGACTGTGACATGGCCATCTGCCCTGGGGGGGGATTTTTGGCTTTCTGTCTCTCTCTCTCTCTCTCTCTCTCTCTCTCTCTGTCTTTCTGGCAAGTGCACATGCCCTATAGCAAAAACCTTTTTTTTTAAAAAAGAGAGAGACAGAGAGAGAATTGAGCCGAGTTTAATGAGCTCTGGATTTGAGGCCGAATAGACTCTAGCTCCGAACTGGCCCTGGGGTCTGGACAGCAGCATGCAGTCTTCTGCACATTGGTGCTATCATAATTGCTTCCTTAGAGTGTTATTGTTGCTTTTTTTGTCGGTCAAAATGCCTTGATTCTTTTCTCTTCCCTCTCTTTTCCCTCCATTACTTTCTTCTCTTTCCGTCTCTCTGTATCAGTCCTCAAAGTACCAATTTGTATCTACGGCTGTGTTGCTAAATAGGAACACTTCCCTATACAAATCAGGAGGCTTAGACTCCATTTATAATTCTGTCACTATTATGCCATGTGAGTTAAGCCAGTGGTTGTCAATTGGAGGCTAATTTTCCCCCAGAGACATTTGGCAATGTCTGGAGGGGTTTTTTTTTTTTTTTGTTTTGGTTTCTAGGGGGTGCGCAAG
>NW_006209177.1:522253-543579 GCF_000334495.1 Tupaia belangeri chinensis | reverse complement strand
AGAGGTCAGTTTTCTCAATCATAAAAGATTTTAGTCATTTCTCAGAGACTTTCCACCAATAACCTCAATGCTATAATGAACTGTACTTAGAAATAATATTTATTTTCAAACTCATTTTAGAAGAATCTGATATAGAGACAGGTTAAATCACTTGCTAGAGAAAATCTAGCAAAGGAATAAAATGCTTGTCTCTGGAGTCCCCAGTCAACCGGACTGTCAACCTCATCACCCTGCTTCCAGGAGGCAATGTGACATTGCCAGAAATGCCTGGCTGGAAATATTTGCTGAAGTCTTGGTCACAAGAGTACAAACAAAACCTGTTTTTATTCTGTTGTCTGCATAGAGTGGGTAAAGTTTTTCTTTTCATTTTTGTGTTGCCTTCAAAGACTTCAAGCACTCAAGTTCATCAAATGATCCATTTGGTATTTTTCTGTTGCTAACTCAAGTGTTTCTCTATAAATCCCAAGCCACAGTACCATTAAATAATTGATTACATAGATATACCTTTTTTATTTTACAGATTGGTATCAAAAGTTTCATGTCTCATGGGCAAACTCTTAAGGTAAATGATAACATTGTGTGGCATATTTTATTATAGTACTGATTTCAAGGTAAATGATAACATTGTGTGGCATATTTTGTGATAGTACTGATGTGATTAATTTCTCATCAGGAAATTAACTGTACATAATACTATAGATTTTACTTGTTTTAAAAGTAATAGGTATAAATTTAAATACACTGGCTCTCAACAGTATGCTATCAGAAGCCTAATGAGGACACAATTTACAATGCTTGTCTGTTCAAAATATGTTGGTATTGTTTATATGTGTTTCTGTCATGAGATACAAATGAAAAGATTTAGCGGTCTATCATATCTAAGTAACTAACTTTCTCTGATGGCTTCCTAGGAAGCATAGGTTACCAATTATCATCTTTGTATCAGAGAAGAATTACCTTACAAAAGGCTAGAGCAGCCATGAGAAGAGTCAAGATAGTGATCACAAGTTTTCCATGAACTAGTTCTGCCAGATATTTGGTTCCAATTTGAAAGTTATTCATTATTTGACAAAACGTGTCATTGGAATAGGTAGGTGAAACATCACAATTTCTCTTATGTTTTATTTTTTAGTGGGGTTAATTTGAAGTTTTGTAAAAAGCAAAGCAGAAGCAAGATTTTCAGTTTCAACGCCTTTAATAAGTGAGAAAAACCAGTTTTGTTTCGAGTAAGCACCTAATTAGTAAATGGCAGACAAGGACATGGATCTGAGAAGGGTGATTTTAAGTCAGGTTTTGATATATCATCTTTTTTAGAGGACAGACAGCACAATGAAGGAGTAACTTGTGGACTGACAAAGAGATGTTACTCTAAACTACATCTATACTTGGGAAAGACTTGTTCTGCCCAAGGGAACAGATAGAAAAATGTCATTGAGTTTATGACCAAGATTGCTCCAAGGGAAATTAAGAAGTAATTAAATAACTTTGTAATTGTAAATGTTATATTTTGCATACAAAGTGTTGACTTAGACTAATAAGATAGCGTATATTGTTCAAGTGGTGTAAAGGCTTGTCAAAAACAGGACAAGCAATGTTTGACCAAAGTTATTAATACTTCCATTTAAGAGGCAATGAATGGAAAGAAAATAGAAAATATATATCTAGCAACCCACAGTGTATAATAGATGTTTATTCTGCTAATATCACAAAGTTATATTGTATTAATTAGATAGTTAACAATTGTTTTTCATGTCAACACAGTCCTCAAACTGTCATTTTTTCCCAAGAGTACACCACCAACAAAAATTATGCATATTTGTCATAGTGAAAACTAGAGATGTTAGTGCTAAAATTTATGAACAATTTCTTATTCAAAAGAATGAAGGGAAATTTTATGAAGTTTGCAAGATAAACAACACAGATTCATTATTTACTTAAATTAATTACCACTACATAAAATAAAGCCAGCACACACGTTACGGACATCAAATACATTTCAGTTTGGCCATAAAACTATTCTGAAAGGCACATCTTTATCTACCAGAAAGAAAATGAACAATTAAATATTCCCCATGCATTTATATACTTCATACGGGAAAAATGATGTCACAGAATATTCTAAATTCTTGCTGTATAAGAATCTAATCTACCTAAGAATAATTATTTAATTAATTAAATTACTGAACATTTCATGTGATATTCAGATATTTTATATTTCATACCGTTTTAATTAAGTAATCTACTGAAAGTCTTTGGTTTCAATTATTCTGAGGAGGAGGCATTAGGGTTTCTAATATAGTTGTGTGGAATCCTATTGTCCTACATCTTCAGGCTGCTCTGTCGGACTTGAATTTAGTAATAATCCTTGATTGCTCTGTCTCATTTGAAATTGTGGATCACCTTCTTGGCTGGCTTCTAGCCATTGACATTTTCATTCTTCTTTCTGGCCATTCATCTACTACCTTTTGTTCTTCCTCTTATATCCTAAATGTTGGTACCTTCCCCAAGACAGAACAAGTCATTTGTTCTTTTCTTTATTTTGCCACTTTGAGTAATCACATTTTCTCATCTCAACTACCACTACTAGTGATAAATGCTTCATGCCACCCTGCATAGATAATGTATCTATAGTAGATTTTCCTTCTTTAAAAACAAAAAATTCTGTAGGGCATGTGTAATTGTCAGAGAGAGACAGAGAGGAGAGAAAAAGTCAGAATACACCCCCCATCTCCAGGAGGAAGGAGAATGACCACACTGCAATCCCTTCTGTTCCATTCTCCTCTCAGGATTTTGGGCATGCATATGTGTCTGGTATGTCCAGTACTTAAGCCGTGCAGTCAGTCATGTGGAACCCAGCCACCTTAATCACTGTGACACTAGCTGGCCCTATACTACCTTTTTCTAGCCAGTATGCGCACCATTACATTGTCAGATCAACATATTTCTGTCAAATGGCTTAGGTGAAGAAACTCAGCAAAGGAAAATAGAATACTGGTCCCTTAAGTCACCCATCAACTTGACTGTCAACCTTATCACATGCAATATGACACAGAAAGAAAATGCCTGGTCTTGTTAGGTTCTGACCATGCACTAGAGCAAGGTTAGTATTTATTCTATTTATCTGTATATTCTTGGGATGCTTCATTCCACAGATTTAAATTTACTTCACAGACCTTTTGCACCTAAGTTTATCAAATGATCCACTTCATAAATCAAGTGTTTCCCTATGGATCCCAAGTGAGAGTAAAGGTTCCCTGTTCTGTGGATAACTTTAAATTCAATTCCATTGGCCACTAATTTGCAATATACACTTGACCACTTTTTTTAATAAGTTATTTATTTATTTATTTTCAGGAGAGGGGGTGACTGAGAGAGATAGAGACAGGCAGAAAGAGAGAGAGGTGCCCTTAACAAGGTTTTCACTCCTCAGTCTGTCCCAGTCTCAGCCAGATTGGATTACAGGCATGTGTGCATACTCAGTTTGCTCAGGGAGGTCCGAGGACATGAATTCAGAACTTTTCCCATGTCGAGTTTCATTGCCATTGTGCCATCACCTGGGGCATATATTTGCTGACAATCGTGGTTCATATTGAATAAGGAAAAGCAAGCATAGTAAACTCATTTTTTTATTGAGTACTTATCTTGCACTAGGCGCAGTAACACTGTGATGATTATTACCAAAATGTAGTCAAGAGAATCAATCCTCAGAGCTATTCTGCAGCTTGTCCAAATGGCACAGATAAGTGGCAGAATTGGAATTCAGTCCTACTCTGAATATGTCACATGCTGTCCTCTCACAATGCTATAGAAAGGAACAAATCTTTCTTGCTACCTGTTTTGTTTATCTACTTATTTGGAATCTCTATCAGTAGCATGCCTACATGGACTTCCTCAGGAGTTTTAAATTAGACAGAATTGGGCCTAAGTTATAGGTCATATGACCTAGTCCCTCAACTATAGTCAAAATGCTGTAACTTTGTAAGCCATAATTTTATCCTCTGTAAATTGGCTTAATGGTACCTATTTCAATGCACTGGGGTGGAAATCAGATAATGTGTTTAAAAAATTAGCAGATCACCTGGAATATACTCTGTGTAACATAACTTTTATGACTATCCTTACCACCTTTGTCCTCTAGCATCCTCAACTTCCCCCTAATATAGTAGTATACATTATTATCTACTCTGTGAAATCACCCTGAAATCTCTGTATCATTAACCAATTTTTTTCAAGGAACTAACCCATTGCTGGCCCTCAATACCTTTCGGTACAGTTTTATTCCTAACTGTCATAGAATATCTTGATTTGAATGAAGTCTCCACTTCTATTTGCTTAGGATTTCACACCTGTCCAGATGTTAGCTTCTCAGTCTTCTAGTTACTGGTGCTTTTAGTGTTGATTAATAATGACACCACAAACCAATTCCTTCTGGCAGGATTCTTCTGATTTGTTATACCCTGTGAAACCCAGTACGAAAAGATGCTCTACTGTGAGGCAAGATCTTTTATTATTATTATTTGGGAAGAGGTTTTTGCTCTAGGGTGTGTGCACTTGCTGGAAAGACAGAGAGAAACAGAGAGATAGAAAGCAAAAAATCACCCCTCAGGGGGGATGGCCATACCGCAATCTCTTCTCCATCCTCCCAGGTCCGGGACTCAAACCGTGGTCAACTACATGGGAGTCCAGCAACATGGCCATGATGCCAACTGCTGGTCCCAGCCAGACCTTTTTTTAATAGGAGGAAACACTCAGGCAGGGTAGCTATGAAACATGAGAAGCACACAGAGATGTAGAGATTAGTTACTCTTAGGTCCAGCATCTTACAATGAATTTGTAAAGCTTGGATGACAGTAGCCTATAGTCTCACCTTGGAAAAAGAAAGACATAGCATATGGCTTTTCAAGCAAAATAAGCTACCTTGCTTTTATTGAAACAACACAGAGGTTTTATTAAGCGCATATTAAGTTAATTTTTAAGGTATTCCTAGGGAGTATATGTGCTAATAAATGAATACATAGCCCAGAACTATTAATTTGACTTTTGATGAGTAAAATGATGTAGAATGATACTATGATTTTAAATTAAATCATTTGCTAAATGAAAATTTTATTTTCACGCTGAAATTGAGGAAACATTTTAATCAATCAATACTATGCTAAAAATGATTTTAGTGATATTGCTTTATTGCTTTATACTTATTTAAAGAACACTGAATCTTGAGTCAAAAGGTTTATTTTTTTCAAACATCATACCCCGTAATATGATTTTTTGAGACCTTGTTCAAGAGACAATCTGAATTTGTAGAAAATATTTATAGAGCATTGCTGTGATACGGATGTTCCCTAAATATTCATGTATTGGGACTAAGTTATATACTAAAGGCGTTAAGTGAAGATTTAATTCCTCATGGTGTCCTAGGATAAGGTTTTTGGGTGTGATAAGATCATTAGGGCAGGACCCCATGATTGAGTTCTGGTGTGTATGTGAGAAGAAGAAATGAGGCAGTCAGAGCCCACATGGGTAGAGATCAGTACAAGCAGTAACATAGGTAAAAATAATGACTCAATTTTTCTGTTCAGAATCTAGTATTTCTAACTCAACTACAGATTATCTTCTTTTGGTATAAAAAAAAATCTATACTAGAGTAAAGGAAATAGAATCAGTAAACCAGGCAGTGATATTAAATACTATTCCTTTGTTATGATATTATCTATTGACATTTTCTATTTGCACTTTTATTTTGACAGCTTCACATTCCATTTCACATCTGTATACCTCTAGTCTGAATTATTACAATATTATCTACAATGAAACAACTGTTTTCTGACTAAACAGAAAATATGTAGATGATTATAAAGATGTAAGGAGATGGATGAAAAGAAAATGAGAAAGAAAAAGAAGAAAAAATAATATTTACAGTAATGTTAATAGAAAATTTTCCAAGCCTAAGGGTACTGAACTGCATCAAACCTCAGTGTCTAGCCAGTCACAGCAGCACAATAGTGATGCACTGCTCTGAAATACTGATGCTACCTGGGAGGTCCCAGGTTTTCATTCTGAGGTTTCCTTGTACATGCCAGTTGCATGCATGCAACCCATAACACTGGCTAGCTGAGGCTAGGATGGATTATTGCATGAAGACCCTGTTGGGAGAGCTTATTGTTCTCTCTCTCTTTCTTTCTGAATAAATTAATGAATAAACATGTACAAAAAAAGAAAAAAAAAACCCCACAGATTTTAAAAGCACGTTGAATCCCAGATAGGATTAACAAAAATCACAAGTATACCTACCTTAATAGCACTGCTTGATACCAAAGACAAGGTAAAAATCCTAAAACAAATAACAGGCGTGGAGTCAATTCAAGTGCCCAAGATCAGATGACTGGACTGGAAAAATATGGTGCATGTACACTAATGAATATTACTCCGCCATAACACATAATGAGATCCTGCCATTTGATACAAAGTACATGAACATAAAAGATTTAATACTAAGCGAAGTAAGCTGGACTATGGAAGACAAGCATTGTATGTTCCTGCTCAATATCTACTAAATGTTTGCACTCTATGACAGAAATTGAAAGGCCCAAAAACATAATGGTAAGGAAGACAAGTATGGATACCAGATACTTATAGGGGAGGAGAGTGGATAGCAAGAGTGGGTGGGAGGGGCTAAAGGAGGAAGTACTTGACAGAAGAATGTTAAGTTCTCCAAAGAAAAAGGTGTATATAGTAATATCTTTGATTTGATGGTAATGTAATACATGTTTTTGAAAAACCATATGGCATGCTATGGAGATGTTCAACATTAAAATGTGAAGAAGAAATTTTAAAAATAATAAAAATTAAATAAAAATGAAAGAATGAGAAAAGATACATTACTATTGAAGAAGGTATAAGATCAGCAGCTAATTATGCAAAAATGAAGAGGCAAAAACCAAAAGGAATTACACTGCCAAAAGAAAATAACCACCAACTTAGAATTCTATATCTAGTTAACATGTCCTTCAAAAGCTCAGTTAAAAACATTTGCACACTAAAAAAGTAGGAGATTCCTTGCCAGTAGACCCACACAAAAGAATAAAGGGAGCTTTTCAAGAAGGAAAATGAGCTCAATGGTAAGTAAATAAAGGAAGACTTGAAAAGCAATAGGGAATGCATTTGAATCTAAATAAATATCCACTATACAGAACAATAGTAATAAAATCTTATGGGATTTAAATAACAGAAAGAATTAAAAATAAAAACATAAAAATAAGAGCATGAATGTTCAAAAGAGGTACTCATGCAAAAAATATTAATATTTTAATAACCAAAAATAGTAAAACAAACAAATCTCTGACAAAAAAAATAGAAAACAAAATTATTCTGAGGCCACAACATAGCAGAGACGAAATGAATATGCTACAGCTATATACATCAGCATAAATAAATCATAGAAGCATAAGTTTGGCTGAAAAAAACTCAAGATACAGATGAATGTATACAGTATATCATTTTTATAAAAAGTAAAAAACTGGACAATATACTGTTCAAGAGTGTATACTGTATACAGTAGAAACATTGAAAAAGAAAAGCAAGGGAAAGATCAAGATAAATTTGGGGAATGTTTACCACAGTGAGGAAGATAGGATCATGAGCTAGATGAGAGAACAAAGGCAACTTTAGCGATATTAGAAATGTTCTGATTCCTAAATTGGGTAATAAGTTCGCAAGTGTTCATTCTATTATCTGGTTTCCTAATATACATATGTGACTTACTTTTTTTTATATGTACCAATTTTACTTTGTATGGTGAAAATAAATATTTATTAAAGGAAAAAAGTGAATTTTGGAAAACATTTCAAAGCTCAGATTTGCAAACATTTCACATGTCTCTCTCTTTTTTTAAGAGGATTTTGCCATAGGGTGTGTGTGCTTGCCAGAGAGAGATAGACAGACAATGAAAGGGAAAGTGAGAAATCACCCCCTGGGGAGATGACCATATACAATCCCTACTCCTCCATTTTTTCTCCTGGGATTTTGGGCATATATACACTCATGCCTGGCATGATTTTCAAGTCACCAGGTACAGGTTCACGACTCGAACCACAGTCAACCATGTGGGAGTCCAGCATCATGACCACTATGCCATCTGCTAGGCCCAACACTTGCCATTCTAAATGGTTATACTTTTAAAAAGAATGACACTATTTGTATCAATATTACTTCAAAATATTTGCATGTTTGGACTATATACATTATATTCTCCCAAGATAAAAACAAGTGACAGTTTCAAACTTATCATTTCATAAAAATTTCTAAATCTGTTTTAAGAATGAATTTGTGTTAAGAATGGTCAAAGAAGAGGCTATGTTTATTTGCTTTACTCATTATAAGATTTTATTTTGTAAATGCACAAAATTTTGATTCATAGACACTAGATCCTCAATATTTTTAAGTAGATTGAACACACAAAAATTGAAGGCAAAGCGGACCAGGTAAAACAGCTTCTTAGTTGTCAAGAAGCAAGATAAAACAAAAAGAAAAAAATAATAATTGACAAATGCAGACATAAAAATAAACATAAAAGTCAAAAAATGAAAATCAAAGTGAAGATAAATATAAAAAGAGGAGTTAAAATAGCAATGCTGAAAGTTTCACCAGAAAAGCTGTATCCCTTTAGAATCTTAGAGCAAGTTGTTTGGAAGTTTATTTAAATAAGAGCTGAAGTTTATTCTGGTCAATGGATCGTTCTAGTGCTATGATTCTACTTACTGCTGATCAAAATCATTGATTAATTTTTTAATGTGTGCCAGTTTCTTATAAAGATATAGGCACCTAGATTTTTCTGCATAATAGTTAGGATTAGTTTGTTTTATCTTCTGATATTCCAGTGAGATTTTTTCATTAATATCCTGATACTCTTTTGATTCTGGAGAAAGTTGCTTCCGTTTTGAATCTAGGTTAATGAATACGCTAAATAAATTCAGAATCTTTGTAT
This sequence comes from Tupaia belangeri chinensis, assembly GCF_000334495.1. Classification (NCBI taxonomy): domain Eukaryota; kingdom Metazoa; phylum Chordata; class Mammalia; order Scandentia; family Tupaiidae; genus Tupaia; species Tupaia belangeri. The sequence continues at coordinate 534,596 of NW_006209177.1, read as the reverse complement.
TCAAGGCCCAATACTCAGCATAATCTCCTATAAATTCCTGCTCATAACCCTGACTTTGCTCAGAGGAAACTATAGTGCAATAGTCAGTCAGATAATCTGGGAGTTCAGATGTTGAACAGGTCTCAGAGGTGGTATGAGCCTTTTTAACGCTTTTGCTGCAGCGTGGCTTTGCACATTTATCTTGTCTCTTAGGGTCTGTCTTGTGCTTCTTCATCATCTCAAAATTGTACACTTGGCTTTTTGCTTTTTCTTTTGTAAATTTATATATTAGCTTCTTGCCAGACACCAAATGTTTTGTTTCCATGAGCTTTGGGTGTTTTATTTGAATTGAAATGGAGGCTAACCTTTCCAAAGAAGTATGTTTACTTTGCCAGTTCTCAAAGATGCTACTGTTTTGATTACAACTGTCAACACATGTATCTTGAGTCTCAGGTCTTTCTTCAGTGCTACAAGAGTGGCAGTTGGAATTTAGAGGCAGAGAATGATTTGAAGTGGCACAGTGGCTTGCAGATAGTGGAGGAGGCCTGAGATTGATATTAGTTGCAGAGGTTGTTAGACGACTTGCAGAAGATTCTTCACTGTTATTACTCAAACAACCAGTTGATATTGGCTGTACTCGAGTTGTCAGATGAGATATTCTAACTTTTCTTTTCCTTAAGGAATCATTAAGGCCTGAATTGAAAAACTGTTTCTGAGAAGATGGTGGCTCATCTACACTAGAATCTCTAGATTTTGGATAATTAGTACCAGTATCATTCTGAGATGGATCATTTTTTCTAGAAAGCACCAACTCCAATGTCTGCCTGTCTATTTCATTGTATCCAGGCCAATCACTTTTGACCTCTTTAAAAACACAATCTTTCAAGGTGTATAAAAAATTCTCAGTATTCAGAATGGCTACCTGCTGCAGAATTTCATCCAGAGAGTTCTTATCTTTTTGGGGCCCATTAATCTTTTTGGGGGATGCCATCTTTCTGCAGTCGGACAAGCAGCTCATGTTTCTTGTAGTCTTTCAATGCTAGTAAGTGGATCACTCTGTCCCGATATGGCTTTGTTTGGACACTGTTGGAAACCCTTGACTTTCGAACTGTATAGGCAAGATTAATGGGAGCTGTTTTTTTCCGCTCAGGCACTAGATCTGTGATGACTTGAGATGGTTTCCTAGTTAGCACTCTTTTTAGGGTTTTTTAAATTTTTGCCACTTATTGAAGGATTCCTTTTCAGTCTGAGCTGTTCTTATTTGTGTCATCTGATAAGAGCTGTTGCTTCTATACATGGTCTTTTCATCTTGTAACAACTGTAGGCAACTGAATTGTGAGAGACCACAGGTTGAAATATTTTGTTCGATATGGTCAACTCTGTCTTGCTGGTTGTATATACTCACATCTGACAACTGAAAGTTAAAGTTGTGTACATTCATGCATGGATTGTTTGGGGGGATTTCTATAAGCTCATGGTGTCCTTGGAACTGATGAGAAGCTTGAGGAGGTACTACACCTTTGTGGTTCTGGTAAGAGTCAATCACCTGGATGACTGAGCTGGTAAGTCTCCTGGGTAGCACAGTTGCATTGTACTGCCCTGGCTCTATGCTACGTGCCTCTTCCTTTACCACCTTTCCTTCCTGATATACTATTTCCCCCGTCACTCTGCCTCCAGAGGTTGTGAAACAGTTATATCTGTAAAGATCAAAGGTTAAACAGTAAAATATTTTAGAAAATAATGATTCTCCTTTGCAAGAATTGTTTCTTACTACTATTGTTCATAAAAGTGTAATTTTAAAAGAGTTTGCCTCAATAGGACAAAGAAAAGAAGCAAATGGTTGAGAGAAAACTTGGAGAGGTAAAGATAGTTGTAAGGATATAATCACTTTCCTGTCATGTTTTTAAGCTTCTCTCTAGGAGAAACTAATAACTCAATCTGGAAAGTACTAAAATATTTTCTCAGTTCAGTGTACAAAAGTCATATTTTCTCAATAAAGTAAAATCAAGTCAAGTCACTTGGGTGTGGGAACACTAACAGGAATCACAAACTTTTGGAAACTGGAGAAGGCTTCCCCATGACATCATAAGCATTCAGTACTTAGATTTACTCCAATATGCAAGTGGGTCCTTCTTAGGGTTGAAGCCTGGTCTGTCCATAAAGGCTTTCCTTTGGCAGCTAAACGCATTATTTGGATTAGCAATAGGTTTAAAAAATAAGCATTTTTAAGATACTTATTTATCTTTCTAAATTTTCTAACCATCACCAATAAGTGGAAACCATTTTCATCTTCTTAGCTTGCCACTTATGTCGATTTTTCTGCTTCTTTCTGTTGCTCCTCCAGAGAGTTCCTAGCAGATCACAGGTTTGCACACATGCTTAAGTGTAACATTACCCATGCTGAAAGAAATACCGAGGCTAAGCAGATTAGAGGTATGAAATTTAGCCATAGAATGTACACAGATTACTGGGAAACAGCTACAATCAGCTTGATCCCCCAAAATAAGTAGACACAATTATCCCTCCTTAGTCTCGTCCTTCACCCAGCCTACCTTATGCTCAGAATTCCCTACTTAACTCATGGCATCACTTTCCGCCTAATCACACAACTAGAAACTGCATCATCCCTACTATTCACGCAAACATACTCCTCAGTAATTTCTCTTGAACACATCTAGTCAGCCACTACACTTTCCATTCATCCAATAAATAGTTGAACACCTATCACATATTTGGCAGGTTCCTGAACACAGAAACAAATGAACAAAAAGTTCTGCTCTCATAATGGATGTATTCTGGTAAGACTTTTCTGCACAGCACCTCAAATCCACCCCTTCCTCTACCATCCAGGAAGACTGGGCAAAATTAGACTGTCTTAGCCTGTGTTATGTACTCTCCTCCAAGCTTGATTGCTTGCCTCCAGTCCTTTCCTGCCACAAATCATCTTCCGAATTGCCAAAAGTGATTCCAATCAACTTTGCTTTAAAACAAGTTAGGGTTCTCCTTTCTAAAGAAGTAAATAAAATTCTCTAGTGTGGCCTACAAGACCTTCCTTATTTAGTTCCTGACTTACCCTAAAGCCTCTGTCATGTATCTAAAAGCTACATTGATTTGTTCCCTTTTCTCTAAATATGCTCCCATGCTTGTTTTCACATTTGCCTTTTACTTGACATTCATTCTGCCCACTAATGCTCTTCTCACTTATCTTTGCTTGCATTGTGCCTTTACTTTATTTAGAGGTCCCTTCACGAATATTCTGTCAAACATAATGTCCTATATGCACTCCCCCTCCAGCATTATCTATAATCTTGTTTTACTTTTTCTCAAAGTAAACTCACTACCTGAAATTATATTACACATATTACATTGTTTAGTGTAAATTACCTCCACTGGAATATGAGCTTATGAGGACTTTAATTCTGTCAGTCATTTGCATTGTTGTAACTCCAGTGGCTAGAACAGTACCTGGCACACATAGTAAGCACTCAGTAGATATTTTGGGGAAAATGAATATATCAGTGCTGTCTATTTTAAATATCACTCATAATGAGTTCAGTCTATTAAATTTCTTCTTAACCTTATAAATGCATCTCAAATGTCACTTCATATATAAGATCCCCCTCTATTCAAAACTAATACTTCACCTCACTATAATCTAAAATAAAGCTCTTTGTACAAATTCTATGAAAAACATGACATAAAGCATTATGGTTACTTATGTGTTGTCTCCTCCACTAGACTATGACCTCTATACCCATGATAGCTATACTCTATTCAAATTTATATGATCCTTCTTTTTTTTGGGGGGGGGGAGAGGTTTTCGCTATAGGGCGCGTGCGCTCACCAGACAGACAGAGACATAGAGACAGAAAGCGAGAAATCACCCCCCAAGGGGGATGGTCACGCCGCAATCTCTTCTCCTCCATTCTCCTCTTGGGATCTTGGGCATGCACGCATACGCGCCCGTTTTTTGTTTAACGCCACGGGGTCCGAGACGCAACCCGCGGTCGACTACGTGGGAGTCCAGCGACATAGCCATTACGCTAACTGCTGGTTCCCAAGCCTTCTTTTTTTTTTAACCTAATAACTCACTGTAGGAGTATCAGGTGCATAGCAGAAACCATTCTCTAAATGCTTTTCAAAAGAATGAAAAATACTACCTATGTATTTCTCCTGGCAAATATATATTCATGTCACATCAAGGGGTTATACTATATTGTTTGGCAATGTCAGAGAGATGTTCCATTCCTCTTTAAGACTTTTTTTCATGTTATTGTTAAATTCACAGTATATTTGTATAAAAAAAGAGTGAAATCACTGATGCAGAGAGAATGTAAAAATCTTTCCTCAAAAAAACAATGAACCACTGAAGTATGTTCAGAAATATAATGTCTTAATACATACACAAAGGCTGTGTTTGATTCTTCTTGTAGATCTCTAGTAGACACAGGAAAAAGTGAACTATCCTTGAGCACCTTTATCTCTACAATCTCTGGGATAATAAACTATTTCTAGAATTGTCCTATTCCCTGTGTAAATAACAACAAACTATATGCATTGGCAAGAGCAAAACATTAGTACCTCATGATAAAAACATGCAAAGTGATATTGATTACCATAAATGAAAATGTAAAAATTTGAAAAAAAATATTTAATGATCTCTGGGAATGAAACTAAATATTGTAATGACTTTTTTTTTTAATATTGTAAGGATTTAGAATATTTCTAAATTATCACATACATTTAATATAATTACAATAAAAACTTAAGTATTTTCATGATTTTTCTTAGATTCTATCAAAAGTTCTCTCATCTTCAATTGTTAAAAGAACTAAAATAATTTCAGAAAGGATGCTAACCACAGGATGCCTCCCTACCTGGAATTATAAAATAAAGCTATAATAATTAACAGAATGAGAAACTAACATAAGAAGACAAAATAAATGAAAGTGTACATATATCTGAGATACAGAGTCCAATAATTTAATAGATACTAAAACCCCATAACGGTCAATGCAGAAGAGTTAAATCATTACATGAATACTGCTTAAGACAAGTTGTCAATATTTTAGCAAAGATATCAAATTAGAATTTTCAACTGTAATGTATTACCAAATTAATTACAGACACATCAAAAACATAAATATAAAATGTACAACTGTGATGTAACTAGTACTGCCAAAAAGTTATTTGTTTTCATGGTTCTTAATTTAAAAAATTAATTGATCAGGCCAGTAGATGACATGGTCATTCAGTCTCTGGTTCCCACAAGACCAACTGTGGCCCTGGCAGCTTGAAGAACATGCCAGGTGAATGTGCATGCATGCCCAAAACCCAAGAGGAGAATGGAGAAGAAGGGACTGCAGCATGGCCATCCCCACTGTGGGGTGCTTTCTTTCTCCACATCACCTCCTACCCCTCTGCCTCTCTCTAGTGAGCCCATGCCCCCTATAGCAAAAATTTAAAAGAATAAATTTTATATTGAGAAGAAAAATAGAGAGGCAAAGCATTAATGGTATAAAGAAATGTGGTATTATCTGTTGAAAATAACTTTATAGTTTTATCAACTGGACTAGGGAGAAATGTTCACATGTTGAAATAGTCACTTTGTATGCTAAATAACATATAAAATAAAATAAAATGATATAATATATTAAAAAATTGAAATAAGAAAGGAAAAAATTATAAAATTAAAAAATAAATTAATAAAGTTAATTGATCAAATGTAATTATGGAATACCATCCTATCTGATGAAGGTGATCACAATAATAACTTATTAAAGCAAAATAACACATATGTGAAACTGAAATTCTCTTCTAAGTGGTCTAGCTTGCCATGTTATTACTACTACAAACTAAAAATTTAGTTTATATGGCACTGTGTGATTAGATAAGAATAACAAGTAAAATGAGTACATAACTAATGTGTTTTGAATAGTCATTGGACAATTGTTGACCCATTTTGGCCAGCCATTCACAGGTCTACCTAGATTTTCAGCTAATGTTAAAATATGATAAAGTGTTACTAATCTATCACACTTAAACAAAGATACTAATTCCCAAGTTTGATAATTTTTCAAAACCTTCTTTGACCACTGTGGTCACTCCACATACTCTTTTGAGACTACCAAACTCCAAACTCAGCAAGCCTATGTGAGACAATAGAAAGCATGGATAGTCAAGCATAATCATTTATCCCAGGTATATTAAATATCACTGGTATCCATTCTATATCTTATTTCCTGGTCTTATAGTCAAAGTAGGAATAAACCACTTAAACTCAGTTCCAGTCATTCTTGCTAATTCTCAAACCTGTTGAGGTTTAGTCTAGTTCAGAACAATTTCTTACCTATCCATTGTTCTTGGTCATTATCCAGATTTTGAGATCTAAGAGAGCTTTACCCTCGTTCCTACGTGTCTTCACAGTGATCTGAATTTCCTTCACTGTGAAACCATGCACATACCTGCCCTTCTAGAAGTCTGACATCACAATTACCAATATCCTCAACATTCCTCACCCCCTCACTTAAAGTGAAACTCAACTTTCCCAAAGAATGCTACTTTGCTACAGCTCTCAAAATGAGCTAACTTATTTTCTCAGACTTTGTACTTCAGAGTTTCTGCCTTGGTCTGTTCATGCTACTATATCAAACTACCATAAACTAGGTGACTTATAAGCAACAACATTTATTTCTCACATTTCCAGAGGTTGGGAATACAAATCAAGGATCCTGTATCACTTTAAAAGTTAGAATAACTTTTATCATCAAACAAATTTGAGGGAGGAGGGCCATAAACATCTCCACCACAGCAATCAGAAAGAAAGAACACTTTGTATTTTGCTTTGAAGTAAATGAAGAATTAATTCTTCATTCATTTATAAAGTTATGTCCTCATCTGAGGCACAAATCATTTGTTATATTAGCCTATGCCCTAATACCCTTAGCCCTCATTTACTCTCTATGACTAATCTCACAACACTTTTCCCTGAGCTCTATAACTTCTGACCATATTATCCTTTACTTGATATCTAAAATGTACCACTCTTATATTTGCCTTAAAGACTTTGTATATGCTGATCTCACTCTAGTGATATTAAGAAAGTTAAAGGAGAGCTTAACTGTCATGGTTTAGAGTAAGACACAGGAGACATTATCTCAAGAAAAAAATAGAAAAGTTTATTGAGATACAGAGTGCTTAGGGGTCTGAAGCCAGAGGTTCCTCAGCCCACCCACCAGGAAGGAGAGGGTTCATTTTAGAGTGTTATCAAGCTAATCTGGGAGACTGTACATGCAACTGATATGTTGGGAAGTTAGGTACAGTGGAAAAAGCATACATGAAACGTTTGGTGGGTTTTTTTGACCCATCTTTACAGAGTCAGACCTCCCAGTACTCACTCTGAGTCTTTATCTGCTACTTCCTGGGTCAGTGTGACCGTGCAGTAGCAGTACCTGAAGTGTGAGTTCTTGCTAAAACCAATTATGCAGAAGTTCAGCCTTCATTCCTCTTCATTCCTCATCAGACTTGGAGGATACCTAATGGTCCTCAGGAGAGTTTTACTGTGTGGGACCTTACATTAACCAAGAGGTTATTTTCAAAGATGTAGGCACATTTTAGAGAAACTACAGGAAACACTGAAGTACTCTAGGACAAGAAACAGCCATAAGCCAGGTGATAAAGAGGTAGGGAACTGTGTAGAAAGAATGGGATTGAGAAGTAAAGTGACAGTCAAGAGATGAAAACTGCCTGATTGCAAAGTGAAGGGACAGATAGTTAAGAGATAAAACAGCCCAACATAATTCAGAGAAGGAACTGAATGACTAAATAGATTATACTTCATTTTCTTACCATTCTCTGATGCTGAAGTCTCCCTATTGGCCAAACTCAATCAAAAGTTATAGAATATTGAATATTCCACATAAGTCAGCTTCGTATAACAGAAAACAGATTTTCATTAATACGTTTGAATAAATCAGCTTCCACATTAAACATCATTGTGGCATTTTGTTTTTATTTTATTTTTAGAGGACTAAGTTTATACTTAATTCTTTCAGTAATAATCTTTTCCCTTGGATTCTACATTCCTGAAAAGTGTAACATATGACTTTTATATATCTTATAATATATATACTAATGTAATTCACAAGTACAATTTTGTGGTAACTTTTACATTTCTTTTGGTACATATATGCCAGTAGTCAATGAAAGAGTCCCCCATAGTAATGTAGAGCATAACAATGCTATTTCCACTTAATAGTTAAGAACACAGATTTGGATATATTATACTCAGACTTCTAGCCCATGATTCTATGTATCTATATGTATTGATTACAGATAAACCTAATTCTTCAGATGATTTAACAATGGTTGTTGATTTTTTGATTCAGAATTTCATAGCCTTAGGGGATAATTCCTTCCACATACACAAGTTTGTTTTCACAAATCTTTCATAATAATCTGCAGCAATCTTTTGACCTGTTACCCTGAGAATACAATGAGACAGAATATAAATCCTTAAAAGTGATCGGAAATGCCCTCATTTCAAACCAATATGTGAAGCATGGTTAATTTAGTATATACCTTTTGTGGAAACATGAAAACTCCTGTTCCCTCTTTCATTTCTTCCTAAAATATCCTATTTCTAATGTTGTTGTCCTTGCTTTCTCCAAAGTCATATTGTAACTTGTTTTCTGCCTGACTAAATAGATAATAAGAAAAGTTATCAAAACTAAATTGTCCTCAGAAACATAAGAGAGTAGGTATTCTCCTGTTTTCTGATTGGTCTCCTCAGCAATGATGGCCATTTAACTTTTTATATCTTTTTTAATAGTCTTACTTTCCACTTAGAAAAGAATATTCTAAATAGAAATTTTTTACAAAGCAATGTTTATTTTAAAACTGTATACTTGCTAAGTGAAATGCCATTCAACTTGAGCTTTGCACTATCATATAATAATGGTACATGTAATAATGGGCTTCCCTGACCCATTGTCAGATGACATTTTGGGCACCTGTAAGAACTCATTGGCCTGTCTGGTAAAGACCAGCATGCTTTGGTCAATTGAATATTTACTGGATCAATGCAGTAATAATATGTTCTATCATTGTTTTTAGCAGCCAAGAGAGCATATTGGAAAAAGACAATATTCTAAAGAGTGATTCAACTTCATTAGCATAACCTTTGAATTTAATCTGTGTTTGACTTTAAGGTTATAGTCACTTCAATATCAATATCATTGTATTTTCTTACAGAGCATGTTATGAGCTTTCATACAGTTCCAAAAAAAAAAAACAAAAGGAGGCCAGACAGTGTCATGGTGGTAGAATACAATACTCTGAGGGCAATACCACATGAGAAGGATTCTGGTTCAAGTCTGAAGACCCCTGTGAGTATACAAGGCACATGTGTGTCCATGATTCAGGACTGGCTGAAGACTGGGGACTCATTGCAGATTCAAGACACTGTTGCAGGCTCTGTCTCTTTCTTTTCTCTCTCTCTCTTGCACACTCATGGAAGAAATAAATAAACAAACTTAAACAAAGCCAAGAGCTAGACAGTGGTGCAATGGTAACACAACACTATGTGAGGCTGACCAATATGAGAAGGCTTCCAGTTTATACCAGGAGACCTCCATGAATATGCTGGGTACACAAATGCTCACAATATATGGCTGGCTAAGGCTGGGGTGGACCATGGTGTGAGAACCTGGTTGAGGGTGCTTATCACCCTGTCTCATTCATGCTTGATCACTCATGGAAGAAATAAACAAACAAACAGAAGACTATATAGAATAATGCTTGTGTTTTGTTTCTGTGATTTTGTGCTTGCCAGAGAAAGACAGTGTGAGAGAGAGAGAAAAAAAAAAAAAAAACATGATCATATCATAATCCATCTACCAGTTTTCCATCCTACCAGGATTTGGGGTATGCATGCACACATGATCAGTGTGTTTTTCAAGGTACTGGGGCTGGGATTACAACTGAACAGTTGGCCTTGTGGGATCTAACTCCCTTAATCACTAAGCTATGGGGCTGGCTCAAAAAACTCAAAAAAATTCTTCTATTATTTTTATCTTCTCCCTTTTTATTAATGTTTTGAATTTGAGATTATATATTTACCAGGCTAGCAGAAAAATGAACAAGGGAAAAGATATTCAAATAATTTTAAGAGGGTAGCCATATGTTTCAAATTACTGTTAACTTGATATTTTCATCTTTTGAATTGATCACTCATTTTGATGGCATTTTAGACTGTTAGTTGGAGTCAACATATTGTATAGAATGCTGTATAAACACTCAGCTCAAAAGATAAGAATGTCTATTACTCCATAAATTGGAGCATACAATTTTGACCAAGATAATTATTAAATTTTGGAATATTATGTCTTATCTCCTAGTTTGGTTAAATCTGTAGATGAGTATCACAACACAAATTTCTTTTTTTCTATATTTTCACAAAGACTAGAAAAAACATGCTAATCTCACCCATTTTACAGCTATAGAAATTAAGGCCCAGAAAAGAGAAGTACCCTATGTTATGTTACTTTCCAGATCTTGATCTTGGGTTATCCTATTCCTTACCCAGTGCTTTTTTCACTACACAAAACCTGTTTTCAAGGTATGAATGAAATCTGATAACCCAGTAGATAGGAAAAGACTAAAGCCATAGACATAGAATAAGAAGCTCCAAATTGTTTAGATTACAGTGTTCAGCATGGAAGGAAATAATTTCAGCCAATTATCCCACCTCCTCATTCCACATCTAAAGCTCAAAGTAGCCATGAACAAAATGATCACTCTGTTTCCCAGTGGCCTGTTTGTATATATACATGAGTAAGGATTTGTGGTAATATTGACTTTGCTACTTGTGGGGACATCATTAAAAATCACAAAACATTGGATCAACCAAACATTTATATAATATCTAATTCTGCCAGTATAAGGACATGGTAATAATTGTTTAGAAATAAGCTAAATTGGGGCCAGTGGGTGGCGTGGTGATTAATGCAATGGAATCCCACATGGGATTGTGGAATCCCACATGGAATCCCACATGGCTGATTGTGGTTTGAGTCCTTGATCCAGCAGCTTGAAGATCATGCTGTGCAGGTGTGCCCAAAATCTCAATAGAAGAGTAGAAGAGAAGGGATTGTGGCATGGCTGTCCCCTCTGGGGAATGATTTTTTCATTTTCCCTCTCTCTGTCTCTCTCTCTGGTGAGCACACACACCCTATGACAAAAACCTAAAAAGAATAAAATAAAAACAAAAAAAACTGGATTCATAAAAAATTAGGCCTAAAAATGTCTCTAAATAATACAACTTTTAAAAATTCATCTCTTATCTTTAATGACATGTTATTTGGGGAAGAAAATCTCAAACATTTTTCCACTACTAACAATTTCCATAATCTAAACAAATTAGAAGTAAATTGCTTAGAAAACACAGGAAATACTAAGGACACGATAGTGACAAAAATGAATTAATCAGTTTTGACTTAGCTAATTTGTGACTAGATAAATCAAATGACAATTGTGAGAAGCCTCAGGTCTCAAACTGAACTAGATATCCTGAAAGAAATTTGAAGTAACATCCGTGGAAAACCTCATTAAGGTTGTCCTGCAGATAACATGTAAAATGGAATATTTTATATATAAAATAAATAGAAATAAATTGATATGTTCATGTAATTGTTAACTTTTATAACTATCCTCACTCATTTTCAGAGTTACTATTTACATTATGGACAGGTAGCATAGTATAGTAGAAAAAGCCTAGCTATTCAATTTAGACAAATCTGCCTTTAAAACATGGCTTAATTGTGGGTTATGAAATTAAGTAATCTCTGCCAAGAAACAGTTTCTCAAATACAAAATAGGGGCATTAGCCCTACCACACACATAGCATTTCTACATTCAATTGTTCAATACATATTAACCAAATCATGTATACAAGCTAGAATAAAGTTATCCTAACCTCATGTTTGTCACTAATTCTTTTGCATTTACATATTTTAATTTCATTTTCTTTTATACATTCAATCACTTTATTTAGCTTACAAAGTGAATATTTCAACATGTGAGCATTTCTCCCTAGTCCAGTTGATAAAACTATAAAATATATTCAACAGATAATACCATACTTCTTTGTCCCATTAATGCTTTGCCTCTCTATTTTTCTTCTAAATTTCTAAATGTCCTTCCTCAGACTGTACTCTTTCACACACACTATATCTGATAATGACATCCATTTACTGTGTTTCTATAGTCCTTTAGTCAATCAGTTTCTGTCATAGAGTGTGGGCACTCGGTATGTACTAAGTGGGGACATACAATATCTCTCCTTCCTAGCCTGGCTTGCTTTACT
>NW_006209177.1:516722-522219 GCF_000334495.1 Tupaia belangeri chinensis | reverse complement strand
CCCCCTTTTTGTAAAAAACCAGGGGTTTTTTTTTTTTTTTAATGGCTGAATAGTATTCCATAGAATATGTGTGCCACAGATTTTCAATCCATTCAACTGTACGTGGGCATTTGGGTTGGTACCATGTCTTAGCAATTGTGAATAGTGCCGCAATAAACATTGATGTGCAAGTACTTTTCCGATTAAGAATTCTCTCCTTTGGGTAGATACAAAGGAGTAGTATTGCTGGATCATATGGTAGTTCTATTTGTAGATTTTTGAGAAATCTCCAAATTGTTTTCCACAGTGGCTGGACCAATTTACATTCCCACCAGCAGTGTAAGAGAGTTCCCCTAGAGATGTCAAATATATCAGATTAGATATTCTTAGTACTTTGATATTTATATTTAGTTGGTAATCAGAATATTTTATTACTTTATGAAAAAGATCCTCTCCATTTGAAGAGTCTATGGACAATGGTTTATCCAAATTAGTCATTCTCAAAGAGGTCTCCAGATTTCTTGGGAATCCCAAAACCTTTTCAGGGGGTCTATGAGGTTCAATGGATAAATTAAATGTGGCATATTCATGCAAGGTAATACTATTAATCCATGAAAATCTGTGTTCCCAATAATAGTAAGGCATCATGAGCAATTTTAGAACATTTTCACATTGCAAATGAAAACCTCAGACCCATTAGTAGTGTAGTCTCTATTTCCCACAAAACAAAATAACTCAAGGTAACCACTAATATACTTTCTACTGCTATATATTTACATATTTTTAACATTTTATATAAATAAAATAATCCAATTTGTGGTCTTTTGCGTGTGGCTTCTTTCATTTATCATGATATTTTCAAGGTCCATCCATATTATAGCATGCACTAGTACTTTGTTCCTTTTAATGTATGAATAGCATTATCTTGCAAGAATATGACATATTCATTTATTCATCAGTTAATGGACATCTGTGTTGTTTCTTTTTTATTATGATTAACACTGCTAGGAACATTTGTATATAAGTTTTGTGTGGAATTATATTTTAATTTCTCTTGGGAATATACATAGTAGTGGAGTTTCTAGGTCACATGATAAATCCATGTTTTAACCTTTTGAGGAATCACCAAACTGGTTTCCACAGCAACTGTACCATTTTACAGTCCCATGGGCAGTACAAAATGATTCCAACTTCTCCATATCTTCAATGACATTTTATACCTGTCATTTGGTTATAGCAATTCTATTAGGTGTGAAGTGATATTTCATAATTTTTATTGGCATTTTGCTGATATCTAACTATGTCGAATATCATTTCATGTATTTATTGGCTATTTGTATATCTTTTTCAGAAAGATTATTCAAATCCTTTGCCCATTTTTCTTAAAGAAATATTTATTTTTTATTTATTAATTCATTTATTTTCATTTAACCAGAGAGAGAGAGACAGAGAGAGAGAAAAAAATAGAGGGAAAGTGGGAAAGCAAGTCACAAGCTGTGAGACTCAAACCATGGTCAGCCATGTGGGAGTGTTTAGCACCCCGAACACCATGCCATCTGCTGGCTCCCCTTTGCCCATATTTTAATTGGGTTATTTATATTTTTGTTACTGAGTTGTAGAATTTTTGTATGGTTTATATTGAAGTCTCATACAGATATAAGATTTGCAAAAATTTTATCCTAGATGGATTTTTTAAAGCATAATAAGCCATATTACCTCTTAATAAAAGTAATACATCATATTGATTTTTTAACCAATTCTAAAACGAATTTTAAAATGCTCATTCTTTTAATTGTTAAACAATAGTCAATAATCTCACCATTATGGATATATCCAAAGGAAAATAAATCAGCATATCAAGAAGATATCTACACTCCCATATTTATTGCAACACTATTCATAGCAGCCAAGATGAGGAATACACATAAATGTCCATCAACAGATGAGTGGGTAAATAAAATAAAGTACCTATATGCACAATGCAATATCATTCTATCAAATAAACAATGAAATCCTACCATTGCCACAACATGAATGAGTCTGGAAGAAATAAGTGAAATAAGCCAGGCAATGAAAGACAAATACCAAATGTTCTCACTCATTTGTGGAAGCTAAAAGATTTGATCACATTGAAATGAAGAATAAACTTGGGGATACCAGAATCTGGGAAGGAAAGTATAGGGAGAAGTGGTTAACAAATACAAAATGACATTTAAATGAGTTCTGGAGTGCTAAAGCACAGTAGCATTCACAACACAATGTAGTGATAAATACTAGCAATGATGCTTATGTCTATTGCCCTGATTTATTACAAATTGCATGCATGTGTGAAAAAGCCATACTTTATCCCATAAATATGTACAACTATTATATGTCAGTTAAGAATCATATTGGGGGCAGCTCCATGACTTAGTGGTTAAGGGTATTAGATCCCACATGGCCAGCCAACCACGCAGTTCAAATCTTGACCCCAGCCTGCCACTAGGCATACATGCTTGTGTGCCCAAAATTCTAACAGGATAGAGAAATGGAGAAAGGATTTTGGGTTGCCCACACCCCATGGGGATGCTGTCTCCCTCTCTCTCTCTCTGTCTCTGTCTGTCTCTTTTGTTTTCTAGCAAGCACACATGTACTCTGGCAAATATATATATATATGTTTTTAAAAATTAGCAGTCCTGATACAACACTACATATCTATATATAGATAATATGTATATTCAGCATTCTATATAAATAATATAGATATGTAATACTGTACAAAATTTCATTTCATGTCATGTCAGTTAAAGGTGTAAGAATGCCTTTACACCATTTTAAAATGATATAATCACCTTCACCAGTATTCTTTGTTTTTTTCCATGTGGGTTTGCATTAACATCTGTGGTCACTTTGCTTCATTCTAAAGAAATTGTTTCAGTATTTCCTCAAGACAGACCTGCTAGAAGTACATTCTCTCATCTTTTATCTGGAAAGTTCTTTTCATGACCTTCATTTTGGAAAGGTAATTATATGGGATGTAGACTTCGTGGTTGACAGGGTTTTTGTTGATTAG
This sequence comes from Tupaia belangeri chinensis, assembly GCF_000334495.1. Lineage (NCBI taxonomy): Eukaryota > Metazoa > Chordata > Mammalia > Scandentia > Tupaiidae > Tupaia > Tupaia belangeri. The sequence goes on along the minus strand of NW_006209177.1, from coordinate 519,188 downwards.
TTTATAATTTTAGTACTTGAATATGTCTTCCCATTGCTTTCTGACTTCCATTATTTTAAAAATGTTCTCTCTCTCTTTGGCTTTTGTCATGGGGCACATGCACTCAGCAGAGAGAAAGAGAGAAGGAAAATGAGAAATCATCCCTGGAGGTGGGGGCGGGATGGCCACACTGCAATCTCTTCTTTGTTCTTCTCTTGGGATTTTTTTAAAGGTATTTGCTATATGGCGTGTATGCTCGCAAGAGAGAAACAGAGAGAAGGAAAGTGAGAAATTACCCTCCAGGGAGGATGTCCATGCCACAGTCCCCTCTCCTTTTGTAATTTTGGGCATTGCGCTCACACTCCTGGCATAAATTTCAAGCCACCCGGTTGGAGATTTGAGCCACATTTGGCCATGTGGGAGTCCAGGACCTTAACCACCATACCAGCTGCTTGCTGCTTCCTCTTGGGATTTTGAACACACACACGCACATGCACTCAGTGTGAGTTTCAAGCCACTGGGTTCAGGACTTGAACCATGGTTGGTCATGCGGGAGTTCAGCACAGTAATCACCATGCCACCTGCTGGTCCAATGTTCTATCTCTTTCTCTCTTTTTATTTTATTTTTATTTGTTTTATACATTTAATCATTATACGTCACTTAGACTATAAATTGAATTTACCCCACATGAATACACTTCACACCAGTCCAGTTGAGGATACAAAATATGCTATCATCAACAGATAACACTCCATTTCTGCATCCTATAAATGCCTTGCCTCTCTATTTTTCTCCTTAATTTCTTTTCTTACACTCTTCCTCTTCTCCGACTCTCTTCCCACATGGTCTCCATATCCATAACCATTTTCAATGCTTCTATGTCCTCTAATCTTTTAGTTTCCATAATGGAGTGTAGACAATCAGTATATGTTAAGTAGAAACATACAATGTCTCTCTTTCATAGCCTGGCCTGCTTCACTCAGCAGTAAATCTTCCATGTTCTTCCACTTTCTGTCAAATGTCAGGGTGTTTTTGCTTTTTTTTTTTTTTAATGACTGAGATGTATTCCATAGAGTATATGTGTTGCACTTTTCCAATCCATTCAGCTGTGGACATTTTGGTTGGTTCCATGTCTTAGCAATTGTGAATAATGCTGCAATAAACATAGATGTGCAAGCACTTTTCTAACTGAGCATTTTCCTATTTTATGGGTAGGTACTCAGGAGAGGAATTGTTGTATCATATGGTAGTTCTACTTGTAGGTCTTTGAGGGACCTCCATATTGTTCTCCACAGTGGCTGGACCAATTTACATTCCCATCAGCAGTGTAGGAGAGTTACCCTTCCACCACACCCCCACAAGCACTTATTATTTGTTTTAAATCTTTGACATTTTGACTGAGTTAGGTGGCATTTCATTGTGTTTTTCATCTGCATCTCCCTTATGCTGAGGGATGTCGAGCATTTTTACATATGATTTTTGGCTGTTTATATATCTTCCTTAGAGAGTTGTTCATTCAGTTCATTTTCCCCTCTTTTAGTTGGGTTAATCTTTTTTGTTTGTTTTTGGGTAAAGTGCTTGAGTTTCCTGTGTATTCTGGTGATCAGTCCCTTATCTGAAGCATGGTTTATAAAAAATATTGTCCCATTCAGGGGGTTGTCGATTCACACTAATTTTTTTTTTTTTTATTGATTTTCACTGTAGGGCACGTGCGCTCGCCAGACAGACAGAGACATAGAGACAGAAAGCGAGAAATCACCCCCCGGGGGGAGGGTCACGCCGCAATCCCTTCTCCTCCATTCTCCTCTCGGGATCTTGGGCACGCACGCACACGCGCCCGGCGTGAGTTTTAAGCCACCGGGTCCGGGACATGAACCACGGTTGACTACGTGGGAGTCCAGCGACATAGCCATTACGCTAACTGCTGGTTCCCGATTCACACTAATTATTGTGTCTTTTGCTGTGCAGAAACTTTTTAATCTTATGTAATCCCACTTATCTATTTTAGGATTATTGCCTGTGCTTTCTCATTTTTTTTTTATCTTTTGGCAATTTTGCTTTTATATTTCTGGATGTGACTCTATATTTATTCTACATGAAAACCATTAAGCTTCTTAGATGCATAGATTAATATATTTTTAATCAAATTTGGAGAGTTGTCAGTCACTATTTTTTTAAAACTATATATTTTTATCTTGTTTTTCTTGTCCTCTTTTTGGTATCCTCCCTAAGTGTATTTTGATGTGCTTAATGTATCACACATTTTTCTGAAGGTTTTTTAAATTTTTATTTTGTATTTTTTAAAAATATATATTTTTATTATTATTTATACATAAAATTGCTATACATCACTTAGATTGTGAAGAGACTTTACCCAGTATTAAGACTGCAGAATTTCAATGAATCAATCTTCAATTTTACTGATTCTTCCTTGTTATTTCAAATCTGTGTTATTAAATTTTCTAGTTATTATACCTGTCAACTCT
>NW_006209177.1:512307-516349 GCF_000334495.1 Tupaia belangeri chinensis | reverse complement strand
AAAAAATAAATATATATATATACACACATATATATATATTTATTTTTATTTATTTTATACATTCAGTTACTGTACATCACTACAGCCTATAAAATGAATGATCCAACATGAATGCACTTTCCATCAGTCAAGTTGAAGATAACATACACTATATCATCAACAGACAATCCTCCATTTCTGTGTCCCTCAAATGTCTTGCCTCTACATGTTTCTCCTTGTTTCTTTCCCTCTTATTATCCCTCAATTTCCACCCTTTCCCCACATTGTCTCCAGTGCCTGTAGTCATTTTCCATGCTTCTGTATCCTCTAATCTTTTAATTACTGCCATAGGGTGTGGACAGTAGCTATATATTAAGTGGAGACCTACAATGTCTCTCTTTCACAGTCTGGCTTGAAAAAATAATATAAAATCACATTCATGTAGGTATGCATAAAACCTTACATAGTAAAATGTCAGTTATATTTTTCTGAAGTGATATGAATCACTATTTATACACTTTATGTATTTTCATAAAATAGGAGATAAAGGCCCTAAAATTAGAATGATTGTCATTCAGCCAATTGAAAAAGACTTTATTCTTTGGGACTTTGAAATACTACTTAGAGGAGTACTAGTAGTGTGACAACTTAAATAGCAATGTTTTCTTCCCTCAGAAAAATGAAGGAAACAAAATTCTTTCTTTGCTAAAGGTAAAAAGCAATGGACAGAGTGTTAGAACTCCCAGGATTGGGCACTAATCAGAATTGCTAAATGTGTAAACTCAGGTGAGGTGGTTTTTCCTTTTTGTTTTGTTTTGAATAGCTCATTTGGACTCCATATCAAATTCTAAAATATTGGGCAGTTAAACTAAGTGGTCTATATGGACACTTTAGTTCTGAAATAAAATGAATGGTTATAAATATTTAATTTCAGTTTCTGAGTCATCTGTAAAAATAGTTTCACAAGCAAGCTTTACAGCAGGAAACCTTTCTCTACCATAGCAACTGCCAGATCATGTTACTATGTGACACAGAGGAGCTAGAAGTTTGTAGCATGGATGAAGATGCTTATTATTTTACCATGTCTACCATCACCAGTGCAGGCAAATGGCATTACTGAGTCAGAGAATCAGTAAAAACAAAATGCTTATAAACAAGGGGAGGAAACCCTGAGATCCTTTTGTTCTACCCAGAGATCTCTCTGCTTCCACCAGTCAACAAGTGATCTATGTATAATCAATAGTTTTTAATAAAGTGTTGCCTATGTGACTATCAAATGTTTGCTGTCTTCAAAGCTTTTACAGTTTTGCGAGGAGGAAAAAACATGAATTCAGCTAAAAGCAATACAGAGAATGTTATAAATACTGTCATGGAGTTAAAACACAACCTACACTAATAATAAAAAGAGAACAAAACTTCCTTACCTGCTATACAAGGGGGTAACAACCATGAGTATACCTCTCTTGTTTCAATACAAAAATACCAGCCATTTTACTTCTCTGGACCCTATAATGCTACATTGAAATTTCTCTTATTCTCAAATATGCCCTGCCCATTCACAACTCTACCATTTTACATGCCAGTCCCTTCATTTTTAAAATCATTACCTTTCTCCTTACATATAATTCTAATAGAACATTTGATTGATGTCACCACAATTTATCTATTCACACATCCATCTTAAGCATCCCCAGTCAAAATGACAGCAAGTGATATAAAATCTGTAAACTGGGGCCAGAAAGGGGAAGGTGGTTAGTGTTGAATTCCCACATGGCTGACTATGGTTTGAGTACCAGATTTGGCAGCTTGAAAATCATGCCAGGTCTGTGAATGTATGCCACAAATCCCAAGGACAATGCATTGCAGCATGGCCAGCCCCCCTGGGGGGTGATTTCTCAGGTTCCATCTCACTGTCTCTGTCTCTTTGACTAGTTCACACGCCCTATGGCAAAAATTGAAACAAAAATATCATAACCCATTTTTTTATTACCAGAATATTTTGAAGCCAATCCACTTTATAAATTAATTTCATTCTTATTAGTATTACCACTCTAATTAAGCAGTTCCTTTGCTCCAATTATAGTGTTTCAATATTTTTGTAATAAATGCATTTATATAAGTGCTTAAATATCCTTATAAAGTGAGGCAGAGTATAAATACATTTTTCTTTTTTTAATTATTATTTGTACATTAAATGGCTATACATCATTTAGATTGTGAAGAGACTTTATCCATCATGATTTATACCTCAATCCAGCCCAGTTGAGACTATTATACACATCCTCATCAACAGATAATAAACCTTATCTGTGTCCCACAAGTGTCTTACCTCTCCATTTCCCTCCCACCAATTTCCTTTCCTGCACTCTTCCCCTCCTACACTCTTTTTCCACTTTGTCTCTAGTGTCCATTACAATTTTTAATACTTTTATGTTCTCCAGTCTTTCAGTCTCTACCATAGAGTGTAGACAGTCGGTATATGTTAAGTGGAGACATACGGTGAGTCTCTAGGTCCAGGACTCAAACCATGGTCGGTCATGGGGAAGTCAAGCACCGTAACCACTGTGCCACTTGCTGGCCCATCCTAGAGTTTTTATAAAGCTCAATTGCCAGCTTTACCTTCCCTCACTGGAGATTGGTAGGTGGGCCTCAAAGTTCCAGTCTTCTAATCACTTGGTCTTTCTGGTGACCAGCCCCATACTGAAGCTATCCAGGGACACCAACCAAAGTCACCTCAGTAGCATAAACTCAATAATGACTGAAAGGGGCTCATTATGAATGACAATAAACATTCCTGTCACTGGGGAAGTTTCAAGGGATTTTGGAGCTTTTGCCAGTATCCTAGGGTGAAGACCAAATATATATTTTTATTATACTGTACATCTTCTGAAATTGACTCTTTTTTTTTCACTCAGGAAAGTGTCATCAAGATCTACACAAGTTATTGTATCAATAACTTGTTTCCTTTTGTTAGTTTTATTCCATAGTATGGGTATACCACAATGTGTTTAACTATTCACCTATTGATAGATATCTGAATTGTTTCCAATTTGGGATTGTTATGAGTAAAGCTGCTAGGAACATTTATCTACAGGTTTGGGGTAGACATAAATTTTTACTTCTTTGAGATAAATGCCTTGGAGTTCCATTGCTCATTCATATACTAATTATGGGTTTAACTGTTTTAAGAAATTGCCAAATTATTTTCCATAATGGTTGTAGCATTTTACATTCCCACCAGCAATATTTGAGAGACTCAAATGCTTCAGCTTTTCTGGAAAATAATTTGCCAGTTTCTTAAAACAACTAACATATAGCATGTTGGAGAGATTCAGTTTCTCTTGCATTCTCAAGTATTTGGTATTGACATAATTATTTTAAAATTGCATATGTTAATATAGAGTGATATTTCATGATTATCTTAATTTGCATTTCCCTAATAGCTCATGTACATTTTTTCATGCATTTATTTGCCATCTGTATATTCTCTTCAGATAAATGTCTCCTCATATCTTTTGACCATTTTCTAATTAGATTGTCTGTTATTTTACTGTTGAGTTAAAGAGTTTTTTCTAATAGGTTGCATAGAAATATATGTCATGACGTTCCTGATGACCCAATATATTCTGGATACAAGTATTGTGTCTGATATATACATTACAAACATCTTTACCTAATATGTAATTTCTCTTTTTATTGTCTTTACATATCCTATGTAGTGCAATTTTTTTTTTGTTTTTTTAAAGGATTATTTAATTTTACTTATTATTATTACTATTACTACTTTTACTTTACTATAGGGCACACGTACTCACCAGAGAGAGAAAATATGAGGGAAAGTGAGAAAATAAGCCACCAGGCCCAGGACTTGAACCATAGTCAGCCATGTGGGAGTCCAGTGCTTTAATCACCATGCCACTTGCTGACCCTGAGCAAACATTTTTAATTTTGATATAGAACTATTTCCCTATCCTTTGATAATGAAAATTTTCTTACAGGTTATCTTCCAGAGTTCTTTTTAAAATTTATTATTTCTTCCATGAACAAGAAAGCGAGGGAAAGA
>NW_006209177.1:482270-512236 GCF_000334495.1 Tupaia belangeri chinensis | reverse complement strand
ACACATGTGCCCAGTGTACTCAGGGAGGTCTGTGGCCATGAACTAGGAACCTTCCCATGTGGTTTAGTCTCACAGAGCATCATGTTTTACTGCTGTGTCACCTCTCTCTCTTTCTTTCTTTCTTTCTTTCTTTCTTTCTTTCTTCTTTCTTTTCCTCCAATCTATGAAAATCCATCCCCATTTTAGAAAATGCAGGCTAGTAAATTGCTTTTTACATCCTAATCAAATTAGTTGGCATATTTGCATGGGTCTATTTTCCAAGTTCTGTATTTTGTTCTGTTATCTATGTCTATTTCTTTACCAATACATAGATTCTTGGTTACTATAGGCATGTGATAAGTCATAAAAGCAGGCACAGTATTCCTTCCACATTATTTTTGTCTCAGAATTGTTTCAGCTTTCAGTTACTTTACCTTTCTCCATACATTTTTTGAGAGATTTTTGCTATAAAGTGGGTGTACTCACTGGAGAAACAGACAGAAATCGTGAAATCTCCCCCATGGGGGGGTGGTGGCCACGCTGCAATCCCTTCTCCTTCATTCTCTCAGGATTTTGAGCACACATGCACACACAGCATGATTTTCAAGCCACAGTATCTGAGAGGAGAACCATGGGAGAAACACATGGGAGTCCAGCACCTTAACCACTATGCCACCTGCTGGCCCCAGACCCACACATTTTGGAGTATTCTTATCTGTGTCTATAAAAATTCTGGCTAGGGTATTAATAGAAAATGCTTTAAACTTACAGATCAATTTTGATCTGTAGATCAATATAGAAAAATTAAAGAATTGACCATTGTGAACTTTTCAATACTAGAACAAAGACTACCTCTGTATTTCAGAAAACAAGTCTTCTACTTATTCTTTTTCTTTTCAATTAGTACCTAAATATTTTAATTTTTGTGGGCAATTTTAATGCTATTATATTTTTAATTTTTTTCTGTTGACAAAATTACTGCTAGTATAGGAAAGTGTATATGATTTTTCTGATTTAATCTTATATTCTGAAACCTTAAAATATATTCTGTGGGTATTGCAGAAAAAACATGTTTTCTGTTGCTGCTGAATGGTATGTTATATAAATATTTATTAGATTCTGTTGTTTGTTGCCACTAAGATTTTCCTATATCATCAACTATTTCTGTCTAGTTGTTCTATTAATTGCTTAGAGAAGGATGTTAAAGTCTCCAGCTGTAATTATAGAATCACCTATTTCACCTTTCAGTTCCATCCATGGTTATTTCATTTATATATCAGTACTGTTGTTGAGTGCATATACATTTAGAATTGTTATGACTTCTTGGGCCAGCTGGTAGAATAGTGGTTAAGGTGGCTGGATCCCACATGACTGACTGACAGCCAGTTTGAGTTCTGGACCCACCACATAATCACTTCTCCTTCCTTCTTCTCTCAGTGAGTGTATGTGCCCCAAATCCTGAGAGCAGAATGGAGGAGAAGGGACTGAGTGCACGTGCCCTATAGAAAATAAACACACACACACACACACACACACACACACACACACACACACAAAAGAGGAATTGTTATGATTTCTTGGTAGATTACTCTTTTATCATTATATAATTTCCCTGTCCCTCACTGATAGTTTTATTTGCTGTGAAGTCTACTTTATGTGATATTCATAATTTCTTTTGATTATATTCGTTTTCATTCTGTTTCATTCTAACCAATATCATTATATTTATAGTGACTTCTTATACACACCACATAGTTGGATCATGTTTTTCTTTTAATTGACTCTGTGAATTTCCACATTTTTTAGAGAGATTGTTTCTACAGACACATGCACTCACCAGAGAGACAGTGAGAGACAGAAATAGAAAGCAAGAAGTCACCTCTTTGGGGAGATGACCATGCTACAATCCCTTCTCCTCCAATATTCTCTCAGGATTTTGGGCAGACACACATATGTGCCCAGCATAAGTTTAAGCCGCTGGGTCCAGGACTTGAAATGTGGTCAACTACATGGGAGTCCAGCAACATAACCATTACACCATCTTCTGGTCCCAAATCTCCACATTTATTATGGGCATAATAATTTAATAAATCCATTTAATAAATCTTTTATATGGTAAAATGTAATAATAATTTATATTTATTCATATATTTGTTTATTATTATTTATATCTCATTTGTATCAGTTGTTATAGACTTTACATCATATGTCTTTAATTAACCACATCCTATCTTCAAATAATATTGTAATCCTTTAATGTGTAGTATAAGAATATTATGATAATATACTCTCAACTCTTCCTATCTTTGTGTCCTATATTTTACTTTTGTATATGCTAGAGATTCAGAATACATTACTATCCCTTGTGCTTCAGACAGTTAATTATCATTTTTTTTTTCACATAGAGTACATGTGCTTGCCAGAGAGAGGGAAGTAGAAAACACCTCACTCTGCCAAGGGGCATGGCCACTCCACAACCCCTTCTCCTCCATTTCTTCCTCCTGTCAGGGTTTTGTGCATGTACACACAAGTCCCCAGCATCTTTCCCAAACCACCAGGTCCAGGACTCAAGACATATAGTCAGCCACTTGAGATTCAACCATTTTAACCACCATGCCACTGGCTGGCCCTACTTAATTATACTTTAAAGCACATAAAATAAGAAACAATATTTGTTGTCTTTCATTTTTGGAGCTTTTCATTACTTTGTATAGATTCAAGTTTCTCTTTGATATCATACTCTTTTTGTCTAAATAATTTCCTTGAACACATCCTATAGCCTAAGTAATTCATTTTCTTGGTACTTACTAGACTAAAAATAAGTTTATTTGTCCTTTACATCTGAATGATTTTTTTGCTCTGTATAGAATTGTTTGAATTTTTTCTTTTAACACTTTAAAGATGTCATTCTATTAATTTTTGACTTGAATAAGTGACAAAAAGTCTATTTTAATAAAATTTTATCCTGATACATGTAATATTTCTTTTATTCTTTACCTGCCTTTAGTATTATCTCTTTATCTTTAGTTTCAACAGATGGAGTATGATGTATTTGTGTGTGTGTGTGTTACCCTGCTTAAGGTTCTTTCATTGTCTCTGATCTATGTTTTGATGTCTCTCCTTATTTCTGAAAATTTTCTTTCTTATTTTTTTTTAACATTGCTAAGGTTACAATTGCACATGTATTCAATTGTATAGTATTGTCCTTGAGGGCTCATATATTCTGGGTTATTTATAAACTTTTTTTTCCATGTGCTAAATTTGGTTAATTCTCATTACTCCATCCTTGAGTTCACTGATTCTTGAGTATAGCAGTAAGCCTATCAAAAGCAAAGTGATTCTCATATCTTGTCACCATTTTAAAAATACATTTAGCATTTTCACTTGAACTCTTCCTGACAGTTTTCATCTCTCTGTTGAAAGTCTTCATCTGAATGAATATAAATGGACAGAACTTAATTTCATGCCTGATAATTTTCATGTGTGAGTCAAATCGGAGTCTAATTCTGTTGAGTAATGAGTTTCTTTTTTATTTTTTGAGAGGTTTTGCTATAGAGCACGTGTGCTCATCAGAAAGACAGAGAAAGACAGAGAGACAGAAAACGAGAACTCACCCCCCAGGGAGGGTGGCAAAACCGCAATTCCTTCTCCTCCATTCTCCTCTCAGGATCTTGGGCACGCACACACATGTGCCTCGCATGACTTTAAGCCACCGGGTCCAAGACTCAAACCATGGTCGACTACATGGAAGTCCAGCAACACAGCCATTATGACGACAGAGAGACAGAAAGCGAGAAATCACTCCCCAATGAGGATGGTCACACTGCAATCCCTTCTCCATTCTCCTCTTGGGATCTTGGGCACACACACACACGCACCTGGTGAGTTTAAGCCACTGGGTCTGGGACTTGAACTGCGGTCGACTACATGGGAGTTCAGCAACATAGCCATTAAGCTAACTGCTGGTCCCAAGTCCCAGTATTTCTTAAAAGTAGATTGTTTGGGGCCATGAGGTGGTGCAGTGGAAATGAAACTTGAACCACATGGGAAAGGTCCTGGATTTGTATCCAGATACATCCCCAATCTCCCATGCACATGTGTACATGTTCTAGGCTGCATAAGACTGGGAATGGATCAAAGTGTGAAGATACTATTGGGAGAGAGGGCTCTCTCTTTCAGAAGTGTGGGAAACTGCACATCAGCGAGAAATAAATAAGCTTTACAAAGTAGATTGTTTAGTCTTGTTTGTATACATAGTATTTCATTACATGCCAGATATTGTATATACGATAGTAGAGACTGCGGTAAAGAGGACTAATAACTTCGAATTGGCAACCTTCATCTTTTTATTAGGTCATGAATGTTGGAAGTTGAATCAATCCAATCAGGAGTTGAGCTTACTTTGGATTTTGTTGTTGCAATCATTACCCTCATTGCACCACTAGTTCACATTTCTTTAGACCTACTTGTGCTTAGGCTAGTTTGGCATAAGCCTTCCCCAAGGTTAGTATTCCACCCTTAGGCCTTCTCTCTATACCTTCAACACAAAGAAGGTATTTCTCTATTTGTAAGGGAATCCAATGCATTTCATTTGCTTCCAAGTGGTCTACTTGTCTCAGTAATAATTTGTGCTATACTTCAGGGCTCATTAGTGCTGACAGACTGGATATTCAGAGGCAGAAGTATTTACATTGGCCTTGGTAAGTGATATTCCATATTTACTGGGCCACACAGAGCCTCCATCTCTTCCATGGTAACTAGTCTTTACATTCTCCCATTGTACCAATTCTGGTGTGGCTAACAGTGAACCATGCTAATGTCCAATTGTTTAGTCATCAGTATCTGTTTGGCTATTCAATGCCCCTTTAATGGCAAATGGACTCTGGTTCACATTGATACATAATACAAAAATGTTAGCACTTTTTGCCCCCCTCTCAAGTGTTCATTCCTATTCCCCTATTACAGACATTCTTGTCTTTGATCATCTAGGCCTTGGACTTTCAGATCTCTGACTGTCTAGTCAGGCCATTTTGATAATGCCCAGGAATTTATTCATGTTGTTACCTAGGGTCACTTCCATTTTCACACAGTGTTAATTATTAGATGCACTACTACCAATTCTACACATTGGGAAGATTTCTTCTTATTTTCAAGGCTACTCCTAGATGTGGCTATAATGCATCCACCATACATTTTCTCTTGTACTCACATACTGAGCTGATCCATCTGTAAAATAAGCTTGGACTTTTCTCTCCACTTTCCTTAATCTTAAGGTCCCTCTATGTGATGATTGTGGGAATGTGGAGCAACCATGATGAGTGGTGAGAACTATTTACTTATTCCCTTTTGATCTAAACCCTGAAACAACATCTACGATCAAGGCTACTACTTGATTTACCTTGTGGTGGTCTAAATTTATTCTCCTGGTTTCTTAAAGACCCAGAATGCAAAATTAAGTAGATATATGATAAGAATCATCTCTCTCTTACCTCAGTAGTCCAGTATTATCTTTTTATTTAGTATCATTGCTTGAGGATAGAATTAAAAATGTTGGAAGCATTCACTTGTTATTCCCTCTGATACCTCTTAACTAATAAGCCAAGCATACCATGTAGATGTTAGTCCAACTGCCAAGTATGTCAACTTTAATCACAGACTTGGGAACTAGATATATAAACACTAAGTGTTTCTGAAGACCCAGTGGCACCATTGTAACTAGACATTAGCTATACTTCATTTATTACCTGACTTGTAAGCTCCCACTCTGGCAGGGGAACCATGATGACAATTGGGTCTCCAAATATCAATATCTACTCAGACTCTGTGACCAATAGTCTGAAAAATGACCAGGTATTCCCTTTTCTGTCACATAAAGATATTCAAATAAATGCCCACCAGCCTTTAACTCCTACATTCTTGTCTTTTTTCTATTTGAAGATATGAAAGAGTATCCTTAATGTTTGTCTTCTATTTTGTCCCTAGTTACATAAGGCTTTATTAGCAATCTCTAGTGCTCCCAGGGGGCCAAGTCCCTTTGGCTGATACTCCAAAATGGCTAGTCATTATAGTAATTTCATCATCCTGGCTTCTGGTGGCTAATCACCATTACCTGGCCCCATCATGTCATTTTTGTCCCCCTGAATTTGAAAAAAAAAAAAAAAAAAGAGCTTACCTCTGTGACCACCTCTGTTAGTATTAGCCTTGGCCTGCAAACGAGAGAATCGACACTTAATTTAGTGCCTCACAAACACATTTGTGTCTAATCTGGGCCCTCCTGTGGAACATGATCCTCAGGAAGGTTGTCTGCATCACCTTTTACATATGTTCAAGCTCACTTTCCTAAGTGAGCTTCCTTTTTGTTAATTCCTTCCTCTCTCATCTGCTAGAAAAAATTTGGGAATATCTACGTCATTTGCATTTTTCCTTGCTCTCTCCTGGTCTCTGGAGAGTCATCTCGCAGTGCCTTTGTTCCATGCATGGAGGTTGTTGAGATAGTTAAGCTTCATGTAATAAAAAAAAACAAACATAAAACCATGATCCCATTTCAATAAGTTCTTCCTTATGTAGATTTTTTATTTTATTTTTTTAAAAAAATTTTTTTGGAGAGGTTTTTGCTATAGGGTGCATGTGCTTGTCAGACAGACAGAGAGACAGAAAGTGAGAAATCATCCCCCAGGGGGATGGCCATGCCTCAATCCCTTTTCCTCCATTCTCCTCTCGGGATCTTGGGCATGCACATGCACACGCCTGGCGTAAGTTTAAGCTGCCAGGTCCGGGACTCAAACTGCGGTTGACTACATGGGAGTCCAGCAACATAGCCATTATGCCAACTGCTGGTCTCTTCCTTATGTAGTTTTAATATCTGACCAAGTGTCTTCAAAATCTAATCCCAGGCCAGCAAGTGAGTGATGGTTAAGACTCTGGACTCTCACATGGCCGACTGAAGTTTAAATCCTGGACCTGATGACTTGCACATGTCCTACAGCAAAGTTTAAAAAAACTAATCATAATAAATAAGATTAAATAGTTCTTTTTTAAAAAATCTAATCCCAAAACAATTTCCTGGGGGCTGACAGTATGTGCTAATATTATAGACTGAATGACTCATCCCTCTAAATTCACATGTTAAAGTCCTAAGCCCCAAATGTGAAGGTACTAAAAGGAAAGTATTTGGGAGGTAACTGAGTTGTGAAAATGGAGCCATCATGAATGAATGAGTACTCTTAAAAGAAGAAACTCTGTTTTCTGCCTTCTGAGAGCATACTAAGAATACAATCATCTGCAAATCAGCAAAAATACCCTTACTGGACAGCAGATCTACTGGTACCTTGACTTAAGTTTCCTATTATTGCTAACTCTGAGAAATAAATGTCTGTTGTGCAAACCACTAAGCCAATAGTAATTTGTTGTAGCAGCTACAACTGACCAAGACAGCTAATTCTTGCCTCTCCTCTGAGTTGTAATCTTATCCCTCCATTATTATTTATGTTCTTTTAAAAATTTATTTACATTTTTAATTTCATTTTCTTTTAAACATTCAACCACGTTATTTAGCTTACAAAGTGAATATTTCAACAGGTGAACATTTCTCCCTAGTCCAGTTGATAAAACTATAAAATATCTTCAACAGATAAAACCACATGTCTTTGTGCCATTAATGCTTTGCCTCCCTATTTTTCTTCTAAATGTCCTTCCTCAGACCCTACTCTTTCACACACACTATATCTGATATTGACATCCATTTACTGTGTTTCTATATCCTTTAGTCAATAAGTTTCAGACACAGCGTGCAGACACTTGGTATATATTAAGTGGGGACATAAAACGCCTCTCCTTCCTAGTCTGGCTTGCTTCACTCAGCAGTAAATCTTCCATATTCTTCCACTTTCTGTTGAAATCCAGGGTTATTTTTATGGCTGAATAGTATTCGATAGAGTATATGTGCCACCCTTTTTCAATCCATTCATCTGTTCATGGGCATTTGGTTGGTTCCATGTCTTAGCTATTGTGAGTAGTGCCGCAATAAACATCGATGTGCAAGCACTTTTCCGATTAAGTATTCTGTCTTTTGGGTAGATACTAAGGAGTGAGACTGCTGGATCATATAGTAGTTCTATTTGTAGATTTTTGAGGAATCTCCAAATTGTTCTCCAAAGTGGCTGGACCAATTTAGATTCCCACCAGCAGTGTAAGAGAGCTCCCCTTTCACCGCACCCCCACCGGCACTTGCCATTTTTTTGTTTTTTTTTTTAATCTTAGTCATTCTGACTGGGGTTAGGTGGTATCTCATTGTTTTGATCTGCATTTCCCTTTCAATGAGCATTTTTTCATATGCCTTTTAGCTATTCATGTGTCATCTTTAGAGAGTGTTTTTTTCAACACATTCTCCCATCTTTTAATAGGGTTGATCATCAGTCATCAGGCTCAAAGCTTTCTTACTTGGATTTTGCTGAGACTTAATCTTAATTATTGGCCTGGTAACCATGAAATAGGTGGGTGCTGTTCCTGAGGGGATCACTTCTCATCTTCTAGGAAACAGGTCTCTGTAGTGTCTTCCCACATTAAAGGGAGATGCTGGGTTATTTCTGCAAGCTCTAAAGTTCCAGGAATGTTTTCATTGCCAGAAATCTTAGGGACATACACCTAAGTAGCTCCATCTCATATGTCAGGGCCCCATGTTGTTCTATCTATGACCCTGAAGTTAGCATACAAACTAATCATGAACGAACATTAAAATGTCTCTGAAGATCTTACATTGTAAATATTGAGTGACAAGCTGTTAACACTTTCACTCCAGGAAAGCACTTTTTTTTTTTTTTTTTTTTGGCCTCACGAGTTATCTGAAAGGTTCCCTGGCTCTCATACTTAACCCTTAGCCATTTTTAAATTGCTCTCAGGTTTTCAGAATCTTTCTACAGGCTGTGAATACAACTTAATGATAGCCAGCCAACTCTACTATCCTTATAGGCATTGTCCCTCCTACCCATCAAACCTTTCAATGCCTGAATCTTCACTCCAGCAAGTGTATTTCTCTCTACCAGGACATTATCCCAGGTCATTATTAATAAAATATTCAGCAATTGGGCTATCATGTTGTGTTAGGGATTATCTTTATTTCACAATTCACTTAAGAGGTAGTTGTTCCTTCCAGTCAGTAGTAAGTGGGTCAGTCCTCAAACCCATTTTAACCATCTTTTTTTTTTTTTAATCACACTTGGCACACCTGTGTCAACTTGGGATCTTTGAAAAGTATATGTAGAGACATGTAAGAACTATATTGGCAAAGGGAGAAAGATAAAAAATAGGTGGTAAAAGACTTTAGACTGGAATACATTTTCCTGACTACAACACAGTACTGAGAAATTCTCAGAATGATCACTGAGAAGTCCCCACACAAAGATGGTTCATTAGAAGAGTCCTGCATCATGCAGATATGTTCTAGCTCTGGTGCCCACAATGTGATCAGAACATAGGTGGGAGCAGCACCCACTCGGACTCAAGGAGAAGTATGGACTTGCAGCATGTGCTACAGTGAATCCAAAGATGTAGCAATTGGAGGCTGTCAATCTTCTGTGCTGTGCTCCCTGCAGCAATTTCTCTGGATGGGAGTGAGATCTGAGCAGTGCATCTCAATGGCTGCCACACCTGGAAAATGCTTAATATTGTTTTGTTTCCCAGGAAGCTTGCAGATGCTACACAAATTGATCTATTTTGAGTTTGTTGTCCAAGTAGAAAAGCCTCCTCCTTGAGAATTATGTTTTTAAATTTTAATAACAAATAGAAATAATTCAGTATATAAACCACAACCCAGTGCATTCATATTACAAAGCATAAAATAGATGAATCAGTCCTTGGGATAATAGGCTAAGGGCAACACTGTCTTTACTAATAAAGGGCCCAAACTAAGCAGTAGAGATTTCAGTGCACACAAGCTTAAATCAAAGTGAGCCAAAAGCAAGATCCAGACCTTGTGAAGATCACCTCTTAGCAATGTATTTTAAGGTTATTATATGAACTTTCTATAGAGGAATGAGACACGGTCGCATAATAAGTCTAGCCTGGGCACTTTGGGTGAGTAACCATAATAGGCCAGGGTAAAGAGCACATACAGAAAGCAAATGATGACCTTTCATTCTTTCCATGGCAGCCACATTTTTGTAACGCTGCTGCATATGGTCTCATCAATGAGTTATACTCACCCACAAAACCCCAGAGGTGCTGGACAGGAAAGGCGAACCTACCTGGGCTTTGATCTAATGGCATAGCTTTGATTCATTCACTCAGCAAATATTAACTAAACACCAATTATTTGCTCCATCTGTGCTAAGCCTTGGGGCCCACCCTACCCTGACCTCAAGAAGGCAAATGAAATGTATAGTTGGTATATTGGCTCTGGAGTAATATGCAGTTGTGATTAGCTCTTAGACTTCCTCTGTCATGTTGCTAAACATAATTTTGTGTGTGTGTGTGTGTGTGTGTGTGTGTGTGACTATCAGATAAAATAATGGGTTTGAAAATATTTGGAATCTAGAAATCTAATATTTGAAGAGAAAATAGTATTTATATGACAATTCTTTTTAGATATGTTTATGCTTCTTTTACCAGAGCTCTGAAATATAGATAGCCTATCTAAGTGGCCTTAATATGAGAAAAGATTCTCTCATTTGTGAAAATACTTTCAATGAATTGACCATTGTTGAATTGTCAGTGATATGTTTTAGACTGGCATTTTACTTTTAAGCCCCCTTGGAGAAATGGAGTATAATGTACACATTTTGCTTGTTTTTGGAGAGGTTTTTGCATAGGGTGTGTGCACTCACCAAAAAGACAGAGAGACAGAGAGACAGAAAGTGAGAAATCACTCCCCAAGGGGGATGGCCACACCGCAATCCTTT
Organism: Tupaia belangeri chinensis; assembly: GCF_000334495.1. Taxonomy (NCBI): domain Eukaryota; kingdom Metazoa; phylum Chordata; class Mammalia; order Scandentia; family Tupaiidae; genus Tupaia; species Tupaia belangeri. The sequence continues at coordinate 501,362 of NW_006209177.1, read as the reverse complement.
TTCCTCCATTCTCTTCTTGGGATCTTGAGCATGCATGCACACACGCCCAGTGTGAGTTTAAGCCACTGGGTCCAGGACTCGAACTGCAGTCGACTACATGGGAGTCCAGAGACATAGTCAGTATGCCAACTGCTGGTACAACACATTTTGTTTTTAAGGGGAGTCCAGTGCCCTTAACCACCACACCAGCATCTGGCCCCCACATGTTCTTAACTAATTCAAACAAAAGAATTAGGTGAATGCTTGCATGTTTTCCTTCTTCAATTGCTTGCTTCTGAAAATAAGATATTTAATACAATTTTATTAAACATTATAAGCAATTACTGCATCGATTTTTTGTGAAATATTAAGAAAAGTAGTGTTTTTTATATATACAAAAGTTTATTTATATATATTATGTCATGATGACATGTAGGATGATCAGGAAATAAAAGACAAAAACAAAGTCCCAGCAAACTCTTTAACCAGGAGGGACTTATCCATTTTTGAAGATAAAAAAATCTTTCAGTCCAAGAATTGATAGCATGATAGCAGAAAATGCTGTAATATGAATTTCACTGAGATAACATTAGGAAAGTTGCATTATTTACTGGCTCCATATTTTTTCTATAAAATTTTCTTTAAAATAAATTATTCTTTGTTAGCACAAGAAGTAAATATAATATGATAATGAAGAAGTAAAGATTTTCACTGTTAGAGTACCTTCACTCATTAACCCAAACATGATTTGGCAAGATAGGTGTAAAACATTCCCTTACATTGTGGGATTATTTAGCTCTCATTGTGCTTGCTAGCAATTCCACTTCTAATTTATACAGTCAGTTAGCCTAGTCACAGCATGAGGTCTTACAGCTCAGCAGGCAGCTTTGGTAAAAATGTCTAAGGTACTGAGGTTGAGAGGGGACAATGGGAATTAAGTTGGCGGGAGGCCTGGGTATCTCAAGGGCATCCAACATGAAATCAGTTAATTTTTAGTGTTTATGTAGACATTAGTAACTTCCTGCCTCTGTTTCTAAATGGAATAGGGAAATTTTGGCTGCCTGTGAACTTGTCATAGCAACAAAGAACAACTTCATTCATCTTGCCCAGGAATAGCTTTTGGTGTATATGTGTACGGCGTGATAGAAGCTTGTTCAACTGAATATTGGTCTGGGAGCTTTGAGGTTTATGAAAAAGGGGCACAGCTGTGATTCTTCAGTAGCTAGGTGAATGAAGGCAGCCATCTAAGAGTGGTGGAAGAGCCAGCTGGAAGGAACGCAGAAGCAGTAGTGGCAGGAAAGATAAAGCCTAAGACCCTGGGAACCAATACATGTAAGCTTCCCTCTAGCTCTCTGCTGTTAAGTAGGCTTCAATTGAAGGCCATCCAGAAGATTCCAACCTATTATACAGTCCCTATAGCCCCTTGTTGGTGGAGTGACAACCCAAGGTTTTTGGGGAGAGCTGTGAAAATATCAGACATGGAGTAAGAAATGAGGTACAATTCTGGCTCCGTTTAGAGAGCTTGGTCAATTAATTCCACCTCTTAGCCTCACTTTTTCTTACAGAGTACAGTAGTTAAGGGTGTGGAATCTAAAGCCAAATTTTGTGAGTTTAGATTTCAGCTCTTAAAATGACCAGTTGTGTGTTCTATACTAAATTAGTCATCATCTTCTGTAAAATATGGAAAATGATAATAATGTCTCAATTTGTACTTCCAGATTTGTTAGTAGGATTAAATGAGTGCCTGATGAATAGTGAGTGCTACAGAGCATTTACTTAATTATCCAATATTATGGGAACTTGCTAGGGAGGAGTTAACCTAAACATTTCTATTCTTTCTTCATGAGACATAGACAGGAGTGCTAAAACTCCTCCAATGTGGGAAAAAAAAAAGAGCAAGAAACAAACCAACCACCATGAGAGAGACAGAGGCCAGGGTGAAATTCTTTTCAAGATAATAGGTGAAAGATAATTGCAAGATATTTTGTGAGGGTTATGTCTTACATTCTATGAAGTAAAGAACAAAATGCTTGACTCTAAGGAAATACAGACATGAAAGCTATGAGCAATTCAAATAATTCTCATCAATAAATATGATTCATAGAATCAACCATTTCAATATAGGTGAAGAACATGCATAGCAGGGATATTAATTCAAAATTATTTCCAGACACAAAAATTCTGCCTGCATTATCCATTTAAGTAACTACATGGAGTTCTATTTCCAGAATGTGGGTTTAATCATTCACAATTTATGTACTTGATTATGGGCCAAATATTTTAAAGCTTCTGAAATCTAAAATTTAATTTAATTGTTCCTGTTTTCTAAGTAATGAGTGGTAAAGGGACCAGCAGATGGTGTAATGTTTACATCACTGGACTTCCATGTAGTTGACTGTGGTTCAAGTCCCGAACTCGATAGTAGGCACATGTGCATACATTTCCAAAATCCTAAGAGGAGAATGGAGGAGAAGGGATTGTAGCATGGCCATCCCCCCAGGAGTTGATTTCTTGCTTTCTGTCTCTCTGTGTCTCTCTGGTGAGTACATGTGCCCGGTAGCAAATATCTCTTTAAAAAAAAAAGTAAAGAAAATAAAAGAAATGAATAGTAGATCAACTTCTAATTTTAAAAATCTTATAATTGAAGAATCTTGAAATTGATATACCACAGAGTATCAGGATAATAATATCTGTCATCCACCCACAGTTCTGTGTCACAGAAGTTCTATTGCTAGCAGGTACAACCTAGAAGACTGGGTCTCCTTTCCCTAGCTATTTCCCCAATTGTAAGGTGACAACTTTTCCTCTCTGTGAGGGAGGCTGAGAATACTGGGACCCATTAGCTCCTACTCTAGCTTGGTTATAAGGTGAAGTTTCCACGATGGGCAGAATGGACCAGGGCCTACCATCACAGCCAAGTCTCCCATTCACAGAAGTGCACTACAGGAAAAACAAGCCCTTCTTGTCCTCATCACTCATGTAGTGTCACAGAGGTTCTGTGCAGGTAGAAAAACAGACCACAAGAACAGGGAGGTCCTCAACACTTCCTAGGAAGATTGATTTTATTGGAACAGAGCATGGGAAAATTCGTAGTTAAAGGAATTGCAAAAAAAAAAAAGTTTGGTCATGAGCAACAAATAAAAGTATATATAACTAGAATTTTAAAAGAGAACTTGAGAAGGAAAAACTAAGAAAAGCCCTCCTGGAGTCAGAGCAAGACTCAAAGACTGGAAACATCCTGCCCCTAAAAAGGGGCCCAACTTTACTTGCATCAGACCACAGAGAAATTTATGTTTCAGAGAGTTGTCAAAAACAACAGAGCAATCAGCTAGCAATTAGTGGAGGATAACAGCTGTGTGATACTAATAATGCCAAACCAACTTAATGGAGAAATCAGAGAAAGAGAAGGATAAAGAAAGCCTCACTGAAACCAGTCACCCTTTATTGTCAAGGTCTCATCAAATAGAGATTGTCAATAAAGTTATGAAAATTTTAATAAAAAATAAGGTAGAAATTCTGGAATTGGGATATTCTCAAATCAATATCCCAGTTTAAATGAATAATTCAGTACAGAGACTCAACACTAGATTTGAAGTGGCAGAAAAGAAAATCAACAAACTTTAACACAGATCAATAGAAATGCTTTAATCTGATAAACAGAAAAAAAATTTAAAAATTCACACAGCCTTAGATATATGCAAGATACTATTTGCATATCAACTTAACTGTAATGGGAACACAAAAAAGGAAACAGAAAGGAGCACATAAAAATGCATATTCAGAGAAATAATAACTGAACATTTTCCAAATTCTGTAAAAATTTCATGTACACATCCAAGAATCTGGGGGAAAAATCTCTAAATGTGACAAAGAGAACCCTACCCAGACACATCATAGTAAAAATTATGAAAGCCAAGAAAAGAAGTCTTGGCTTCTTCTTAACTGAAATTTGGCATTCTCAACTTACATCTTGCCAATACCCCTTTTAGCCTCCAGACACTGGTAATCACCATTCTACTCCTCACTTCTATAAGTTTAACTTTTTTAGATTCCACATGTAAGTGAGATCATGTAGTATTTTTCTTTCTGTGCCTGGCTTATGTAACTTAGCATGATGGCCTCCATTTTCACCCATGTTGTAACAAATGATAGTATTTCCTTCATTTTAAAGACAGAATAATATTATGCTGTGTCTATATACTATATTTTTACAGGTTAATTAGCTTGATCTAGCCATTCCTCTATATATATGTGTTTCAAAACAATATGTTTCACACAATAAATTATATAATTTGTATTGCCATTTAAAAATAAATTGAAAACAGAAGAAAAACAAGATATAAAATCTTGAAAGCAACGAGAGAAAAAATGAGTCATCATGTACTAGAGAAATCTCTATAAATTTAGGAGAAAAATGCACATTGTTAACACGTTCAAAGAAGCAATGTAGAAGGTTAACATTTTCAAAGTACTGAAAGAAAAGAAAAATGTCACCCAGAAATCTTACATGCAGTTAAATTAAATTGGAAAAAATAATTGCAAAATAGGGGCCTACAGATGGCATAGAGATTATATCACTGGACTCCCAAATTGCTTACCATGGTTTGAGTCCCAGACCTGGTGGCTTGAAAGTCACACTGGGTGCATGTCCATGCGTGCCCAAGATGCTGGGAGGAGAGAATGACCGAGAAGGGATTGTGTTGTGTCCATCCTCCTGGGGAGTGATTTATCACTTTCCTCTCGCTTTCTCTGTCTCCCTCTCACTCTGTCTCTTTTCTCTTTCGCTCTGGTGAGCACACACACCCCAAAGAAAAAACATCTTTAAAAAGAAAGATGGCAAATAAACACATTCTTACAAAACAAACACCAATGTAATTAATTTCTAGCAGATTAATTTACAACAAATACTAAAGGAAATTCTACAGACTGCAAGAAAATAACACCAGAATAAATTCTGAACACATACACACAATGGAAAGAGAATCAGTGGGCATAAATAACTGTAAGTTACTTCCATATATTAAATTATGTAAGTAACTATAAAATACAGTACCATTGCATATTTCTTCTCTGAAGTAATTTAAAAATCAATTCCAATAATAACATATCTATTCCTATGGTATGGGATATTGATATGGAGTAGGTTGTGCATGTAAGGGTCTAATTGGTATATGTGAACTCTGTAGTTCCTGCTCAGTTTTGCTATAAATCCAAAACTGCTCCAAAATATAAAGTACATTTAAGAAAAACACAATTTTACACTCACACACACTGACACACTCACATATTTGAACTTATAACACAGAAATATAGCATTGTTGACAAAGGAGGTGGATGAGAAAAGCTTCATTATAATATGGAAATTAAACCAGATGGTAACTCAAAACTAAAGGAAGAAATTAAGAGAACCAAAACTGAAAAATAACTATGATAATAAAACAAACACTATAAGTTTATACATTTTTTTCCTTTCTTTTTTTTTGAAGAGGTTTTTGCTATATTTTTGCCCTATAGCACGTGCACTTGCCGGACAGATGGAGAGAGACAGAAAGAGAGAAATCACCCCCAAGGGGGATGGCCATGCCACAATCCCTTCTCCTCCATTCTCCTCTCGGGGTCTTGGGAACTCATGCACACTTGTCCAGCATGAGTTTAAGCCACCAGGTCTGGGACTTGAACCACGGTCAACTACATGGGAGTCCAGTGACATAGCCATTATGCCAACTGCTGGTCCCAATTTTTTCCTTTCTTCTTGCAGTTTCTTAAAAATATATAATACAATATAAAATAATTATATATTGTTGGGTTTTTAATATACAGAGATGAAAAATATATAACAATAATAACACAAAATAAGAAGATAATAGAATTATATAGGAGTAATGTTTCTATAGATTATGAGAGTCAATTTAGTATTAACCTGAAATATATTCTGATAAAATAAGATGTGTAGGGTAAATCCTCAAGCAACCACTAAAAACAACAAAGAACCTAGCTTTTGTTAAAAAAAAAAATCTTTAGAGGGAACAGCAGTTGGCATAATGGCTATCTCACTGGACTCCCATGTAGTCGACCGCAGTTCCAGTCCTGGACCTGGTGGCTTAAACTCATTTCGGGAACGTGTGTGTGCCCAAGATCCCGAGTGGAGAATGGAGGAGAAGGGATTGTGGCATGGCCATCTCCCCTGGGGAGGGGGTGATTTCTCACTCACTCTATGTCTCCCTCTTGCTGTCTGGCGAGCGCACGCACCCTATAGCAAAATTCTCTCAAAAAAATAAAAAAAAAACCCTTCATTAGAGAAATTGGGACAAGCAGATGATATAATGGTTATATTTCTGGACTCCCACATAGTCGACTTCAGTTAGAGTCTTGGACCCAGTGGTTTCAAACTCACACTGGGCATGTGTGTGTGTGTGCTGAAGATTCCAAGAGGACTTTCTTTGCTGCGCCTACTGCGAGGATGAATACCATTCTCAGCAACCAGACGGTTGACATTCCCCAGAATGTCGACATCACCCTGAAGGGATGCACTGTCATCGTGAAGGGCCCCCGAGGAACCCTGCGGAGGGACTTCAACCACATCAATGTTGAGCTCAGTCTCCTTGGGAAGAAGAGGAGGAGAATGGGTCTCTTGTTGAAATCCAAAATTTCTTGGGTGAAAAATACATCTGGAGGGTTCAAATGAGACCAGGTGTTGCTTGTTCAGTATCTCAAGCCCAGAAAGATGAGTTGATCCTTGAAGGCAATGATATTGAACTTGTTTCAAATTCAGCTGCTTTGATACAGCAAGCCACCACAGTTAAAAATAAGGCTATAAGAAAATTCTTGGATGTTATCTATGTCTCTGAGAAGGGTACCGTTCAGCAAGCTGATGAGTAAGATCTAAGAGTTTTCCAACTACAGTAACAAGCCGGATAATTTCTAAGGCCTTCATATGACATTTTAAAGATAATAAAAGACAATGACTGATTTGAAACTTTCTTAAACTGATTATCCTTTTCCAACTATTTGGCAAGTAAGCAACTAAGGAATAAAAAATTACTCTTAGTAATAGAAGTATGCTAAGAACAATACAGAATTCCTGATCAGGAATTTTTTTATCTAGTTTTTCTTCACAAGCTTAAATCTGGTTTTTGAAGGAATAGCAAGGATATTTCAGGCAAGAAAAATATGATATCAGGGAATGTGGCTGTTCATAGATAAAGAGGTTGAGGAAGATCCTGAGGCTAATGTTACCATGGTATCAATTTATATTTGGTAAAGACGCTTCCTAGTCACTTGTAAAGAGATACCTAAGAAGTGGAACAAAGTGACAAAAGGCTTACTACGAGCTACAAGATGTAGTTTGTGTCATGATAAAGAAGAATTTTGCCAAAAAAAAAAATAAATAAATAAAAAGATTCCAAGAGGAGAATGAAGGAGAAAAGAATGCAGTGTGGTCATCCTCCCCAAGAGGTGATTTCTCTCTTTCTGTCTCTCTGTCTCTCTCTGTGTCTCCAAAGAGTACATGCACCCTATAGCAAAAATCTCTCTTAAAAAAATAGAGAAATTAAATGCTTATAATAGAAAATATTTGCTTAAGGTAAAAAAATGACACTAAAGCAGGCACAAAAATGAAAGAGGATATGAGACATAGAGAAACAGAAACTAAAATGGCAGACATAAATCCAACCATATCAATAATAAAAATGAAATGAGAATAGATTAAAATGTTTTAATTTTTATTTCTTTTTTTTTTACATTTAATCATTGTACATCTTTATACCATATCACAAAACAAAACAATCAATCTAGCATCTCCACAACCTTGTGGGAGCACAGGGCATAATGCTGAAGAGAAGATGTCCCTGTGACTGGGAAAAACAGAGTGAGCACCCCTAACAACTGATGCCTTACCAGCTCTCTCACACTGGAGATTAAGAATGTTTTGGTGTACCCCCACCACCCCCACTAGACTGTGATGTACAGATTCTTCCAATAGAGACTGAGGAATCTGGACACTTCTCTCTGGTTGGCAGGCCAACACTCTCTCTCCCCTCAGACTCAAGTCATATGGCTACCTGCCCTCTCTGAGGCTACCCACAGTGTAGCCTTTTAGGATCTCCTTGAACTTTAGGTATAGCCAAAGGAAAGGGTAGGGTACCTGACAGAGAAGAAGGCATGAAAAATCTCCACTCAAGGTCAGAGGGGACAAGAAAGTGACTGTCCAGAGTACCTCCAAATTCTGGAGTGCATGTTCTAGCTACGTAACTTTTAGGACAAATCTGTTCAAATCCATTTGGCCTCTATTGATTCCCACATTTTATAGGTCACAGATAGCACTTGGACCTCATGGACTAGGCTGACCTCTGGCCCTTCTTAGACCACCTTGCTAGGTTTGCAATTAGATCTCAAGAGCCGTGCTATCCTTAGACTTTATAGGCAGGCTTCAGGTTCCATAGGACAATGAGATGCAGCTCACTGCATGTCTTTTCTGGACTGCCTTGTCAGGGATACATTTCAGTTTTGAGGGCTGCTTCATTCCCCAGGCTTTCCAGGCAAGTCACACAGGCCCTATTTGGGCCTTACAAATGAGACTGGCCTCTGGTCCCTCCTGGACTACCTCACCAGGATGCTTTTGCATACCAAGAGTTTTCCCATCCACAGGCAATATATATAGTCTCTTCAAGTTCAACAGTGCAGCAAGATGTAGTTAACCCTTTACCTCTCCCATATTGCACTGCAAGGGCCGCATTTGGGTATTGAGGGCTGTGTCACCATCAGGTTTGCACTCTGTGCAGGCCCCGCTTGAATGTGACAGATGTGGCTGGACTTCAGCCTTTCTTGGACTGTGTTCTCAGGGCTAAATTGAAGTCCTGAGAATCACTTCATTCCCCAGACATTACAAGTTAGCTGCAATTACAAATAGGCTCTGGTCTGCTGGACTCAGATCACTTCCATGGACCACCTTTCCAGGACCACATTGTAATTTTGAGGGCCACTCTGTCCATAGGCTTTACTGATCAACAGCGCAAGATCTGATTGGCCCCACAAGTGGAATTCCCATTGGCCCCTCCCAGACCTCCTTACCAAGGCTACCTTCAGGTTTGGCAGGCCACCCATACCCTAGGCTTTACCAAATGGTCACCCAGGCTCCAATCGGGCTCACTAGACTCAGGTAAACTACAGCCCTCACAGGCCAGCTCATCCAGCCACCACTGGTTCTTACTCAGGCTGTCTTAGCCCCACTGGCCTCCAGGTCTTGCGTACACCCCTCCTGGGCATACTTTCCTTAGGGCAACTCAGACTGTCCCCATCCACTTTGTTTGGCCACACTGCAGTCCAGACTTTGCAAGCCTTCCTGCCTATACCATATTGAATTCCACTGGTCTCCAGGTCTCAAAGAACACTTAACTAAGGCCTGGTTAAGGCATATTTGGGTCTCACTTGGCCTTGTTTGCCTCTGGGCTTTGCAGACTGCCCTGACCACACCCAACTAGGTCCATTTTGGCTTGATCGATTCACGGTTTTGCAGAGTGCCCCAGCCAGGTATGCTGAGGCACTGCTTGATCCTACCTGCTTCTGAACCTTATGGGATCACCACACGTGGCCATACTTGGAATCCCTTCAGTCCTTAATTATATCTCTCTCCATCAGAGACTCAGTCACCCCATCTGCTCTCTGCCCCTATCCCCCAACACAAAAGGCCCTGCTCAGACCCACTTTCTCCAAAAGGCACAGATATCTCTTGCCCAGGCCTGCTGGGCCCTATTTTTTGCCCGGCCCGGCGGGCCCCTGCCAATCTCCCAGCCATTCAGAGGACCCAAAGTATATGGGGTTTCTTTTTGAAGTAATAAAAGTTATTTAAATTGACTCATTATAAATGTACAACTCTATAAATATACTAAAATCATTAAATATAATAATCTGAATAGGTGAGTTTATATGATAAGTGAAAAATATTTCAACAACATTGTATTTTAAAAGTAACAAAGAATAGCTATCTGAAAAAAGAATACCTCAACTAAACTTCCATATTAGAAAACTTTAAAAAAGAATGAGAAAACAAAATGTAAATCAATAAGAAGGAAGAAAATGATAAATATTAGGGTAAAATCAATTAAATAAAAAATAAAAAAACAGAAAATTAATGAAACTTAAATTTTATTCTGGGCCAACAAGCGGTGGGTATTGAGGGTACGGGTTATGGATTCTGCATAGCCAGCTTTGGTTTGAGTCCTGGACCAAGCGGCTTGAGAATAACACTAGGCATCTTTGTGTGCATGCCCAAAATCCCAACAGGTGAGTGAAGGATAAGGGATTGTTGTGTGGACATTCCCTGTAGGGGGTTATTCCTCTCTTTCCCTCTCTCTCTGTCTCTCTGTGGAGCACACATATCCTATAGCAAAAACTGAGGAAAAAATAAAAGAAATTGGTTCTTCTATTTTTCTTTTTTTGTTTTGTTTTTTGTTTGTTTGTTTTTGTTTTTACCATAGGGCATGTGCTCTTGCCAGAGAGAGACAGAGAGAAGAAAGTGAGGAATCACTCTCCAGGGGAGATGGCAATACTGCAATCCCTCTCCTCTGGTCTCCTTATGGGATTTTGGGCACCTACATGAACCTGGCATGATTTTAAAGCTGCCTAGTCCAAGACTCAAACTGCAGTTGGTCATGTGGGTGTCCAGCACCTTAACCACCACCAACTTGCTGGCCCTGGTTTTTCAGTTTTCCAAAAAGATCAGAAAACTGACAAAATTGGGACCAGCAGTTAGCGTAATGGCTATGTTGCTGGACTCCCATGTAGTCGACAGCAGTTCACATCCCGGACCCGGTGGCTTAAAACTCACGCCGGGCACGTGTGCATGTGTGTCCAAGATCCCGAGAGGAGAATGGAGGAGAAGGGATTGCGGCATGGCCATCCCCCATGGGGGGTGATTTCTCACTTTCTGTCTCTTTGTCTCTCTCTGTCTGTCTGGCGAGTGCACGTGCCCTATAGCGAAAAACTCTCCAAAAAAAAAATCAATTAATTCCTATGTAATAGAACAAAGGGAAAAATAACATGGTTATCTTCATAGATGCAGAAAAGTCAATGGACAAAATTCAACAATGATAAAAGTACTCAACTAACTAGGTATGTAAGGGAATTTCTTCAACATGAAGACACACTTAACATCATACTTGTTACATAAGTGGGTAAATGGCACATAACTGAAATTTTCACATATCCAACTGCCTTACATATAGCACTCAAAAACCTATTTTTAGCTGAGCCTGCTTGCTTTGTGTATCCTGCAATATTACACCCAACATCTGCCAGCCATAAATAAAACAAATTTGTGTCAGTAAAAGATCTCAAATGACTGCTGCCCTTTGAAGCTTTCTAACGCAGAGATTCTTTAGCATGCTGTTTTGTAAAATCATCTAGACATGAAAGTCCTTTTTCTAATTTCTCACTCCCCAGAAACTCATTAGTCTCCTCTTTCTAGGTGGCAACAGCGCACCACAGTCTCTGGAAAGTCTGACACTCTAAATTTCCCTTTCAATCAGTTCTCTCCAAACACTGCCCAATAAACTTATTTTGTTATACTGCCATCTTGTAATCATGCCTTTTCCTTGATCAGCCATGAAATACTCTAACTCACCATAATCTTACTGAAATGAAAGGTCAAATGCATCCTCCTTAAGATCTGTCCCAGGACAAAGATGACTTATCTTGCTGCTTATATGAGGGTGCTTTGGCTGCTACAACGAAGTACCAAAGACTGGGTGGCTTAAACAGCATAAATTTATATTCTCACAGTTCTGGTGGCTAGAAGAGTGAGAAAGATATTGGCAAGGTTGGTTTCTTCTGAGGGCCATGAGGGAAGGATATGTACCAGGCCACTATCCTTGGCTTATTAATGACCATCTTTTTTCTCTATCTTTACATCGTCTTCTCTCTGTACATGTCTATGTCCAAATTTTCTTATAAGGACATCAGTCATATAGATTAGGTCCCACCTTAATGATCTCATTTTTACTTATATCTGTAAAAACTCTACGATAACATTCTAAGGCACTGGGTATTAGGACTTCAATGTAATAATTTGAGGAGGAGAATACAATGTAGTCTATGACATGACATCCATTCAATATGTTCTGAAAGCTCCAACCAGAGTGATTAGTAAGAAAATAAAGCAAAAAACACTCAAATTGAAAAGAAAGAAGTAAACTTTTCTCTATTTGCAATTGAAATGACCTGGTATATAGAAAATCCTAAAAAATACATAGATGTACGTACACACACACACACAGACACACACACAATACAATTAGTTCATTAAAGCTGCAGGATGCAAGATTAATATACAAAAGAATCAACTATATTTCTAATCACTAGCAATAGACAATGTGAAAATTAGAGAAAGCAAGTTTATTTAAAAACATCCTCACAAAGAAAAAAAATACTTAAGAATAAATTTATCAAACACAGCGGCCATGTCCCTGAGCCAAGTGAATGCCACGGCAGTGACAGCAGTGGGCAGAACCAAGGCAGCAAAACCTCACAAGCAGCAGGGCAGCCTGGCCTTTGGCCTCCCTCTGGTTCCCTGGAAACAGGTCTGCTGCCAGTGCTGGAGCAGCAGAGGCAGAGAGGCTCCAATGTGTCTCTCTCCTCCCCATGAGCCTGAGCCAGGGAAGGCCAGGCAGCCCGGTGGCTGGAGGTAGGTCCACTCTTAAGAGTGGGAATTCTCTTTACCAGGACATAGAGACTGTTTAATCACCATGAGCACAAAGTTATCATTATTGGGCTAGATAATGCAGGGAAAACCACAATCCTTTACCAGTTTTCTATGACTGAAGTTGTATATGCATCTCCTACAAGAGGAACTAATGTAGAAGAGATAGTAGAATAATACACGTTTCCTAATGTGGAATATTGGTGGCCAAGAATCTCTTCATTCTTCCTGGAACACTTATTATACTAACACAGAGTTCACAATAGTTGTGGACAATACAGGGAGGGAATTTCTGTAACCAGAGAAGATCTCTATAAAATGTTATCACATAAAAATCTCAAGAAAGCTGGATTGCTGATTTTTGCTAATAAACAAGATGTTAAGGCATGCATGACTGTAGCAGAAATCTTCCAGTTTTTAAAACTAACTTCTATTAAAGATCACGAGTAACATATCCAGGCATGCTGTGTTCTTACTGGTAAGGGATTGTGCCAAAGACTTGAATGGATGATATCACTTTGTATAAATGAAGTGCTGGACTTTTCCTAAAAGCTGCAAAAATTAATAGTTTAGATATATTTATAACAAACTGATTTAAACTTTTTCTGTAAGAAGAAAAATTCAGACCACTTATTTGAAAACAATGATGAAGCCTCACCTTCCAATTTGCTTTCTCATTAGTTCCTTCCAAAGTAAGTTATTAAAGCTGTGATTGACATTTTTTTCATAATGAATCCTCTCAGGACGTTATGTAGCCTGTGGTAAGTAGGAAGGGTGAGGAAGACATTTTGAACTTTGAGAGCTTTATTATCAGTATAGCCCTCCCTAGTTGAATGTTCTCTTCTTGTTCCATTAAGTCAAAATACTAATCAGCACAGATACTCAGTTTCCAATATTTTAAAATGTATGTTACTTAGAAAAAGTGTTTTGCATAAGGTTGTGTATGAATCATGTATATACCTCAAATTCAAGTCAATGGCTTCAATTTATCTTCTAAAGGAAAGCAAATAACAGGGACCAGCAGTTAGCGTAATGGCTATGTCACTGGACTCCCATGTAGTCGACCGTGGTTTGCATCCCAGACTCGGTGGCTTAAAACTCACACTGGGTGTGTGTGCGTGCGTGCCCAAGATCCTGAGAGGAGCATAAAGGAGAAGGGATTGCAGCTTGGCCACCATCCTCTCTGGGGGGTGATTTCTCACTTTCTGTCTCTCTGTCTCTCTCTGTCTGTCTGTAGAGAGCACGTGCCCTAAAACAAAAACCTCTCCAAAAAAGAAAAGAAAAGAAAAGAACATAAAAATTAATAATATCTTTAGTTAAACCATAATGAGATAAATTCTGGTCTTGGTGTGAAGTGCCATTTTGTTCTTTTTCCCTGTGTTCTATGTATCGTACTAACCAATCTTTCAAATCATCGAGCTATTCTTAAGGAAGAAAAAAATAGATAAAGGAGAAAAAAAAGAATAAATGTATCAAACCAAGGGTGAAGTTTGTACACTGAAAATTATAAAACATTGTTGAAAGAAATTAAAGGCCTAAATAAATAGAAATAAATACATTTATTTTCATGGATTGGAAGAGTTGGGAGAGTTTATTAATATTGATAAAAAAGCAATTACAGTTAAGGAGCAATTATCCCTAAAATGATTCATGGCTTTAATCCTATCAATTTTCCAGATGACCATTTTCGTAAAGATTGACAAACTGGTGTTAAAATTCAAATAGGAATTCAAGTAATTTGGAAGAGCCAAAACTGTCTTGAAAATGAACAAAGCTGGAGTGCTCTCATTTCAAAAAAGAATTACAAATTAACAGTAATCAAACAAGACAGTGTGGTATCACATAAAAATACACATTTAGATCAATGGTTTGACTTGAGAGTCTAGAAACACATCTTTATATTTCTGCTTAATTTGATTTTGATGACAGTGCCAAGATCATGCAAAAGGAAAAGAATAGCTTTTCCAGTAAATAGTGCAGAGATAAATGAAGATTCACATGTAAAAAGAAGTAGAATCTCTACTGCAAACTGTATACAAAAATGCATCATTGTCATATGTATTAGGGCTAAAATTATAAAACACTTAGAAGAAAACATACATGTAAATCTGTGTGACCTTGGATTAGGAAATAGTTTCTTGAATAATTTATTGAACTAAAAGAACAAGCAGAAAAGAAGCTGATATATTGCATTTTATCAAAATTAAAAACATTTATGCTTCAAAAGACACCATCAATAAAGTGAAAATACAACCCACAGAGTGAAATAAATATCTCTGAAAATCATGTACCTGATAAAGATCTAGTTTTCAGAATATAAATAAATCATGGCTCAAAATACTAAAGGAAATAACCCACTATAAAAATTGGGAAAACTATTTCAACTTATTTTTACAAAGAAGAAAAATCATGCCAATAAGCACATAATCCCTGTTAGGGAAATGAAAATAGAACCACAACCCCCAGGAGTGATATAATCAAAATGACCCAGTAATGACAAATATTGGTGTGGATATGGGGAAATTGGAGTTCTCATTCACTGCTTCTGGAGACATAAAATGATATAGCCACTTTGGAAAGAGACGGATAGTTCATAAAAAGGTTCAGCCTAGAGTTATCATAGGACTCTGCAACTGCTTTCCTATGTCTATACCCAAGAAAATGAAAACATATGCACACAAATTTTCATAACAGCAGTATTTATAATATTCAAAAAGTGAATGGATGAACAAAATGAATATTGATACTACGGGATATTATTCAGTCATGAAAGTAATAAAGTGCCAATACATGCTATTATAATGTGGCTGAACCTTTAAAATTTTATACTAATTGATTAACCAACATAGAGGCCACATAGTGTATGATTCCTTTTATATTAAATTTCCAGAAATGGAAAATTTATAGAGACTAATTATAATAGTGGTTGCCAGGATTGGGGTATAAGGGAGAATGAGGATGTATGGTAATAGATATAAGGATTATTCCAGGGTGATGAAAACATTCAAGAATTATATTTTCGGGGGCTGGCAGGCGGTATGCCAATTAAAGGCACTGGATTCCCACATAGCCAACTATAGTTTGAGTCCCAGACTTGGCAGCTTGCTTTCTCACTTTCACTCTCACTCACTCACTCATTCTGTTCCTCTCTGATCAAATTTAAATAAATAAATAAATAAAATAATCCTTTTCAAAAGAATTATATTTTGGTTGTGGTTGCATATTTCTGTAAAGATACTAAAATCATTAAATGTAGGGACCAGCAGTTAGCGTAATGGCTATGTCTCTGGACTCCCACATAGTCAACTGTGGTTCGAGTCCTGGACCCGGTGACTTAAAACTCATGCCGGGCGCTTGTGTGTGTGTGCCCAAGATCTTGAGAGGAGAATGGAGGAGAAGGGATTGCGGCATGGCCATCCCTCCTGGGGGGTGATTTCTCGCTTTCTGTCTCTATGTCTCTCTCTGTCTGTCTGGCAAGTGCACGTGCCCTGTAGCAAAAACCTCTCAAAAAAATAAAATAATAAAATAAAATCATTACATGTATAGGATGAACATCTCTATGTATAATAAAAATCATTGAATGTATACTTTTACGGTTTGTGAATTATTTCTTTTTTTTTTTTTTGAGAGGTTTTGTTGTTGTTGTTATAGGGCGTGTGCACTTGTCAGAAAGACAGAGAGAGACAGAGAGACAGAAAGCAAGAAATCACCCCCCAGGGGGGAATGGCCATGCTGCAATCCCTTCTCCTTTCTCCTCTCGGGATCTTGAGCACTCACGCACATGTGCTCAGCGTGATTTTAAGCCACTGGGTCTGGGACTCGAATCACCGTCAAATACATGGGAGTCCAGCAACATAGACATTATGCCAACTGCTGGTCCCTGTGAATTATGTCTTAATACAGTTAGTTTAAAATACAACTCTGGCTGCTTTCCATAGAGTATTATTTCTGAAAGAGATAAAAAATAAATGATATAGAAAAAAATAGTAAGTTAGCAGAAATGTCTAAAATTTTTATTTTTACTTAATAGGCTAGACTATCATAATATCAGATCCAGATTTTGCTTAGAAAAGAAAATAAAACTTGAGTTGGTATCTGTTACTCCCTTTAGACAAAGTTTGCCCTTTCTATTTTGCCATTCTCCCAACCTATCATGAGTCACTCATTTATGTGATCTGACTGATCCCTCTTCTGGGGAATGCTTAAATGCTGGGTGATATGTTAAAAGTTCCACAAAACAGGGCCAGCTAGGTGGTATGGAGGTAAGGCAATTGCATCCTATGTGGTTGATTGTACAGTTCGAGTCCTGGATTCAAGGGCTTGAAAAACACACTAGACATGCATGTGAGCATGCTTAAAATCCCACGAGGAGGACAGGAGATTGCAGTGTGTTCATTGCCCCTGGGGGGTGTTTTCCACTTTTTCTCTCTCTATGTCTCTCTCTGGTGAGTGTATGCACCCTATAACAAATTAAAACAAAATAAAATCCATAAAACAGAAGGCCACCTAAATAAGGTCCAGTACTATTAAGGTATGCTGTTGCTTGTAAAATTTCCCAACACACTGACTAGCACTTGATAGGAGCTAGTAAAATTTTAGTTGATTGTGTATCTATCTAAGCCCTTCCTACACCTATGTTTATAATTATATAGTAGCTGGACTGACTTCTAGTGTTAATTCTAAAGACAATGACCTCCAATTTTTGTTTGTTTGTTTGTTTTTGCTTGGTTTTAGATTTTTGCCATGGGGTACATGTGCTCACTGGAGAGAGACAAAGGAAGGGAAAGTGAAAAACCATCCCCTGGGGGATGGCTGTGCTTCAGTCCGTTCCCTTCCATTCTCCTCCCTGGATTTTGGGCATACACACTTGCTCAGTGTAATTTTAAAGCTACCAGGTCCAGGGCTTGGACCACAGTCAACCATATGCAATTCCAGCACTTTAACCACCACACTGGCACTAACATTCAATATTAATAAGCATTTGTGTGATATTTGAAAATAATGATTGCTAGAAACTAACTGTATTGACACTTTTAAAACCTTGAAAACGTTAGGGAATGTCAACATATTTATTTAAAGTAGGTTTTTATAAATTAGCAATAAATGTATATTTACTTAGTTGGAAAAACATTTTCACTAATGTAGAGATAAGATTGCTCAAATATTTGATGAGATGACATTAAAGAAAATTATGCCAGGATTCATATTATGATAACAATCCATCTCCTTTACATTAAGTACAAACATTATTTATATAGATAGGATGGCATTTTATACTCTAGTAGAATAGAAATTATAGTGATTTAATTTATATTGTGTGCCAGGTTTTAAAAATGCATTAAAATGATTTTAATAATTAATTACACAACAGGAACTAATTGGCTGTCACTGGGTGATATGTGATAGAACTGCTAGATAGGAACAAATTGAATACTATGTTACTGTCATAAACCTTCACTAAAACATGTCTATACACAGGAAACCGTGAGACAAAGAAGGCAAAGTAGAAAATTTTCAATGCAAATATACAAATATTGACTTA
Organism: Tupaia belangeri chinensis; assembly: GCF_000334495.1. Lineage (NCBI taxonomy): Eukaryota > Metazoa > Chordata > Mammalia > Scandentia > Tupaiidae > Tupaia > Tupaia belangeri. The sequence goes on along the minus strand of NW_006209177.1, from coordinate 483,147 downwards.
AAATAATAAAAACATGCTTTATATAACAGTAACATCTATATTACCTAGAACACAGAATTTAATACCTATATCTCATTATCATACAAGGAATATAATAACCATCAACTATACTACTGTTATTTCTCATTTTAAATCTCTTCTGTACATCACTGAACGTATATTCCAATATGTGTTGACCATTGCTGACCATGTGGGAGTCCAGAGCTTTAACATCATGCCACCTACTGGTCCCTGAAATGAAAAAGTTAAAAGATAAAAACTGCTAAAAAAATACACAAGATAAAAAGAAACAAATTCTGGCTACACTATACTACTGTTATTTCTCATTTTAAATCTCTTCTGTACATCACTGAACGTATATTCCAATATGTGTTGACCATTGCTGACCATGTGGGAGTCCAGAGCTTTAACATCATGCCACCTACTGGTCCCTGAAATGAAAAAGTTAAAAGATAAAAACTGCTAAAAAAATACACAAGATAAAAAGAAACAAATTCTGGCTACAAGACTAACAAATAGAAAAAAGGAGTGAAAGTGTAGTGTTTTGGTATATGACTGTAATTAAGTTGTAATAAACTTAAAATAGGCTATAATAATAAGATAATTTATGTAGGCCTCAAGCAAACCACAAGGGAAAAAAAACCTATAGTGAGTATACAAAAGATAAAGAGAAAAGAATCCAAAGCAAATCACACTGAAGTTTTTAGTGGACTCACCTTTTAGTAATTTGTACTCTTCTCTTTCTCAGCTTTATTTAGGTATAATTAACAAATAAAATTATATATATATATATATATATATATATATATATACACATATGTGTGTGTGTGTGTATATATATATATATATATTGTGAATGGCATGTGCCCTCCCGCAA
>NW_006209177.1:464680-482054 GCF_000334495.1 Tupaia belangeri chinensis | reverse complement strand
CATAGTTCTTGACATTTAATAAACATCTATCAAAATTTTAAAAAAATGAATTTTAAAGATAATATTTGAAAGATTCATTATAATTTTGTCTGTGACTCTATAACAACATAGACAGTATGCTATTAAATATTTTTTGAAAAAATATTTACATGTCAGCTACTCAAATGGTTGAAAAGCAAACAACCAACACACAAGCCACACACAAACCTCAATTAAACCCTGCAACCCTGCATACCTAGTATTCTGTAATATACCATCTGCTAGCAAACATCAGTCTTTTTTTCTTCCTTCAAAGTCTTCCTCAAAGTAATCCTCTAGTTGTGGCTGCTCTTTTGCAATTTCTACAGATTACAATGCTGGGCTGGAAAAGTCCAGGTTATTTTATGGCACAAATTCTTTTATATAGCTTCTCTAACCCTCTCTGCCAGGCAAGGCTGTTTATGGTGCCATGCAATCTTTCTAAGAGCTTCTGTTGGCTTTCTTGAGATCTATCTTAGTTCCATAGTTTTCTGGTCATATCTTCAGATATGACATTCCAGTCAAAGTCCTGGAAATAATGACTATTTCCAATTTCTGATTCAAGGCAACAGGTATTATTGAACTTATGAAATCTTCTATATTTCTACACAACTTCTTTTATAAAAATCTACTGTAATATAAGACAATTTGTGTAGAAATACAGAAGCCACAAAATCTTAATTGGTTGTTACATGAAAGCAGTGAGGTTGACATGTAGAAAGAATGCAGGCTTTAGAGTTAGCTAGAATTTGAATTTAATTTTAGCCTAGAAAATAGTTTGGTGATCTTGAGCTAGTCAGTCTCATTGAGCTCTACTTACTTTGTATGGTTGTTATAAGGATTTTAGATGTAGTATAAAAAATTACTCATTACATTGCCTAGCTCATAGTATGTGTAACGTAAGTGATGAGCGTTTTTTGGTGGTGTTATATTTGCTATTACCAGCTCACCTTAGCTAAATATAGAATGCCAGAGTGAAAGAAATATATAACAGAAACTTCAAACCACATTTCTTTTCAATACCTGGAATTCCTGGTTTATTTATTCATCCATATTTATTGGGTATCTGTTGTGCACCAAGGACTAATTTAAGTAATATGGAAAAAGCAATAGACAAAAGAGTTAAACAGGAATATAAGCAAGGAAGACAACAAGATTCTTTTTATAATGATCTAGGCAGGCAATAAAAGTGGCTAAGTCCAAGGTTATAGCAAAAAGTGGTCATATCTTATGTACAATTTTAAGGTAGAGCCAAAAGAATTTCCTGAAAATTGAGGTATAAGATGTCAGAAAAAGAAGAGTCAAAAAGTCAAAAATTGCTTCAGTATCTGGTCTGAGGAACTAGAAGGAAGAAACTGTCATGAACAGAGATGAGGAAGTCTGTAAGGTAGTGCAAGTTCAGTTTTTGTCATGTTAAATAAAGGTGCCTATTAGACAACCAGAGGGATATTAGTCATCGTTTACCCCAAAATAGGAACGGATTGAGAATAGAGTTATGGACTAAGCCCTATAGCACTTTACCATTAAGAGTTTGGAGAGACAAGAAGATACAAACTAAAAAGACAGCAAATACTAGCCAATGAAATAGGGGGAAGACTAGAAGCATTGTGTCCTAGAAGCTAAGTATAGAAAGTATTGCAAGTTGAAAGAAGAAACAACTGCAACAAACACTGCTGATGGTTAAGTAAGACTGAAGACTGAGAAATGTCCCATAGGTGTCAGGGTGAGCATAAAAAGAATTCTTTCCTCCAAATATTGAGAATATGCAGTTTGCATAACTGATTACTGCTTCTAATCACAGAGATGCAAAGAAGCAGGCAGTCATTCTGGTTACACCTCCCCACAATGTTGCAAGCCTTTCCCCTCCGACTGAAATAACTTCCAGAGGATTAAAAGTACCGGTCTTCCCATCTTTCACTTATTATTCTTTCTTTCCCTTGCCGGAGCCAAGTCTGTATGTGGAAAGTGACCACTTCTGGCAAGGGCATGCGCCCTCTCCGAAAAAAAAAAAAAAGAAAAGAAAAAAAGAAAAAAGAAAAATTCATGCACTGGTGGAGGCAAATGCCTGATCTGAGTATGTTAAAAAAAATTGCAGTATTGTATTTTTCCTTGTAACAACTACATATAGTACTGATTTCTGCACTTGGAAATAATGAGCCACAACTCTTTCCTAGAGATTAACAATAATGGGAGGGAGAGAACTGGGACAGTATCCACTGAGGAAAATGTAATCAGAGGAGGTGTTTTTGGTTGATAAGATAGAAGAAATAATAGAACACATATACCTTTATGGAATCACCCAATAATGAGATACAAAATGATACAAGAGAAAAAATGAATAATTGATGGGATGACACCCTGGAGTAGATGAGAGGACAGGTAAGACGATGTACAGGCAGAGGTGTTAGCCAAGAGTTATCCTTAGTACTAGAAGGAGAAAGCATCATACGTAGTTAAAGATTCAGGCAGATGGAAGAGGTGATGATAAAAACTTGGAATTTCTCTTTTGATTGTTTCTTTTTTTCTCAGTAAAATAGAAAGCAAGGTCATAAGTTGAGACTGAGACTGAGGCAGGAGATGTTGGAGCTTTAAAGTGAGATGAAAGTTATGAAATGGACATTTAAGAAGATGTAATAGTGGGTAGTCTACAGACCTATACCATTACTGCTCAGGCATCAGTAAGTGAACTGTTAAGCTTTATGGTCATGAATGTTGAGTGGTCAGTGTGATTTTCCATTTCTCCAATAATGCTTAGGTGTACAAGTACAAAGTAGGCAGAGAGCTGAACTTAACTAACTGAGATTTTTGTGCAAGGATGTATGAAGGTAAGAGAAATGATGGCAAGCAAATGGAAAGTGTATGCAAAGGAGTGAACCATGAACTTGAAATTTGATAAGGAAGAAAGTGAAGACGTCAAAGATTCCTGAATTCAGAGGTTTGGAGAGAATGAAGTATTGGGTTATCAGAAAAATCATGGCGTATTTTCTAGATTTTTTCTATGCAGAAGGCATCATGACTTTTCCAGTGACCCAATAGAAGGATAGGAGATTGTAATGAGAATGGAAGCTTGAGATTGTAATTAGGGGGGGGAGCGTTGAATTTTAATTAGGGGGGGGGGGGGTTGAAGGTAATGATATAGCTTAAGGAGCATTACCAAAGGAGTGAATGTATGAGACTGGATGGAAGATAACAATTGTTTGGGAAGTGGTGGTCCAGGAACTGGAAGTTCAGTTCAGTATGTTAGAAGAATCATTCATTTGAACAGTGAAGTTGCCAAGAATTATTACAGAAACAGTATTGGAATTAGTGAAAGGCATTTCAGAACTAAGTCCTCAAAGATGATGGGGTCTGGAGAAGAGAAAGGCTTCTCCTTGCTTCCCACTGGCCTTCCAGACTATTACTCCTCCCTCTTCCCTAATTACCCCCTGTCTTTGAACCCCACACAATCACACAAACTACCTCCAACCTCTTATTGTCATTCATCAACAGACTTAGTCCCAGTCGCATGAGAGACACATAATAAGCACTAGATGAGAGACCTTCAAAGAAAGCAGTATCCAGGTTTCAATTATATACGAAAGCAAGAAGGAGAAGGAAGCATTGAGAGAGAATACTGAGGATACTGAAAGTTTGGTTGATGAGTTTCTGAAGGCAGTGGAAGATTGTAGAAACTAGCCAGGAGAGAGAGATAAGTAAGGGGATGTCTAAAGGACATGAGGAATAAGCTTTCAAATGTGCTGAGCATCTCATAGTGATCAAAATAATCTGGAAAAAAGAAGTCATGGGTAAAAAGATGACATGGGCCAGCCAGTGGCATATGGAGGTTGAGGCAGCTGGATCCCACATGACCAGCTGCACGGTTGGAATCCCAGACCCAGTGGCTTGGAAAACATGCTAGGAGTATGTCTATGCTTGTCAAAAATCCTGAAAAGAGAATGGAGAAGGGATTGTGGCATGACCATCCCCCTGGAGTGTACTTTCTCACTTCTCTTGCACTCCATCTCCTGCTGAGTACACACACTTGCCATATAGCATATTTTTAAAAAGAAAAAATGATATACATTTTACTGATAACCTTCTTTAACCTCACCCTCCCTAAACTCCATGTATAATACTGTGAAATGAGGTCAAGGGAACAAAAAATCCTGTAAATTCTAAAGCACACCATAAAATTAGGCACTACCTTTACTACTAAGATTATACCTATAATTATTTCCTGCTATATCTGGAATCCTAGAAAGTAGGACCTCCATAAAATATTAGAAAAGTTCAGTTGCCAAAGAAACTTTGAATTGCAAGCTTTTCATGTTGAAAGTCTTCGGATGCATGATTGCTTAGGGGAATGGAATGGATCATAAATAATCAGAGGTAGAAAAGCTTTAAGAATGTGTGAATCGAAAGCCCTCAGAATGGGAAAATATTTTTGTAAACTACGCATCAGATAAGGGATTGAATACGAATAGCCAGAAGGCACATGAAGAAATGCTCAACATCCCTCGGCGTAAGGGAAATGCAGATCAAAACAACAATGAGATACCACCTAACCCCAGTCAGAATGGCTAAGATTAAAAGAACAAAAAATGATAAGTGTTGGCGGGGGTGTGGTGAAAGGGGAACTCTCTTACACTGCTGGTGGAAATGTAAATTAGTCCAGCCACTGTGGAGAACAATTTGGAGATTCCTCAAAAATTTACAAATAGAACTGCCATATGATCCAGCAATCCCATTTCTTGGCATCTACCCAAAGGACAGAAGAATTTCTCATTGGAAAAGTGCTTGCACATCGATGTTTATTGCAGCACTTTTCATGATTGCTAAGACATGGAACCAACCTAAATGCCCCCATATGGATGAATGGATTGAAAAACTGTGGCACATATACTCTATGGAATACTATTCAGCCATTAAGAACAACAAAACCCTGGCTTTTGACAGAAAGTGGAAGAATATGGAAGATTTACTGCTGAGTGAAGCAAGCCAGGGTATGAAGGAGAGACACTGTATGTCCCCACTTAATATATACCAAATGTCTGCACTCTATGACTGAAACGGAGGGGCTAAAGGATGTACAAACACAAGAGGTGGATGTGAATGCCAGATGTGGTGTGTGTGGAGGAGGGGGGCCTGGAGAAGAACATTTGGAGGAGGGATATGAAGACAGCATCGTTGAGACAGGGAGGTAGTGTTGTTATATTTTGGTCAACTTGATCGGGGAGAAATGTTCATATATTGAAATGATCACCTTGTAAGCTAAATAATGTAATTGAATGTATTAAAAAATGTAAATAAAAATTTAAAAATAAAAAAGAATGTCACTTTTTGCAAACATTGTTTTGTGTGCAAGATCAGCATATAGTCAACTATAGGCTCTGGATATGGTTTGCCAAGTGTCCTAATCAAAGAGCTTGCATGTCTTCACAATTTAACTTCCCTTCCCTTTTGGTAACAGGGCCATACATATAAGCTAGTGTCAGAGAGTGTGAGACTAACCTGTTTTAAACCAAAGTAATAGTAGATGGAATATCTGGGATTTGAACTCAAGTCTCTGATTTAAAAAATAAAAATGTCATTAACAATATTTATCAAAAATATGAAATGTTTAGTGTATGTAAATCCCTGCCCTAGTCACTTAATTTCATGATCTTTAGTGATCATGGGTCATTAGGTAACTGATTCTATTACATTTTTATTGGGTGTTCATATTCTCCTCTTACTTTTTCTCTTTCTTGCCCTACAACAGCTTGTTAAAGTCCTGGCAGTTTCTCAAAGTTTCTAAATGTTATCTTCTTCCCCAAAAGAATAAAATCTTTCCAATTTACTAGGTTGTCGTGAAAGTCATGATGCATTTTTCTGTTTTTCTATGCAGAAATGCATCATGACTTTCCTGATGACCCAATATATAAAGGCTATATTTTTTTTTTTTTTTTGAGAGGTTTTATTTTTTTTTTTTTTTTCTATAGGGCACGTGCGCTCGCCAGATAGACAGAGAGAGACAGAGAGACAGAAAGTGAGAAATCACCCCCCAGGGGGGATGGTCACACCGCAATCCCTTCTCCTCCATTCTCCTCTCGGGATCTTGGGCACACACGCACATGTGCCTGGCGTGAGTTTTAAGCCACCGGGTCCGGGACGTGAACTGCAGTCGACTACGTGGGAGTCCAGAGACATAGCCATTATGCTAACTGCTGGTCCCTAAAGACTATGTTTTTAATTCAGTCTTCACAGATGGAGAAACTGAAGATCATGAAATTAAGTGGCTAGGACAGTGCTTTACATATATGAAACCTTTCATATTTTTGACATTTTTGTATTTTAAATCAGAGACTCAAGTCCAAGTCCCAGATATGCCAGCTATTACTCTCGTTTAGAACAAGTTAATCTCATACTCCCTGAGTTTCAGTGTCCTTGACTGTAAAGTGGAGATAATAATAATACCAACTTCATAAGATTGTGGACCTTAAATGTGACACTGTGAGAAATGCACTTAGCTCAGTGGCTCTTCTATAGTAAGTGCTTCATAAATGTTAGTTGTGGTTATTATAATAGAAAGTTGGTTTAGAGGAACAGGTAAATTTGTGCTTTGAATCTTAAAAGAGTAATACTAGTTTAGTGTTGTCAGTAAAACAGAGATTGCTCATTTAAGTTTGTACTTTAGATTAACAATAAGGATAAATAGATAAAGATATAAATATAATAGTGTCCCCTATGTGATATTTGGGACATACTTATATTAAAAATTATTTTTATCTGAAATTCAAACTTAATCTGGTATCCTATATTTCTATTTGCTAAATGTGGTCACCCTATATTCATTCCTTTTGTGAACACTCCCTTTCTTGGAGACCACTATGAGGAATATGTTTGAAAACTCATGCACTTGGGCTATACTTCATTCTTTTAATGTGAAGCACTACTTATGAGGAGTCCACTATGCTATCATCCGGCAGCTATAAAGTAGAAATTTTCTGGTGTTGCCATCTTAAAAAAGAAGAATATCTATGGGACCAGCATATGACTTAATGGCTGTGTTGCTGAACTCCCACATAGTCGACAGTGGTTTGAGTCCCGGACCCCGTCGCTTCAACTCACGCCGGGTACGTGTGTGTGTGCATGCCCAAGATCCCAAGAGGAGAAAGGAGGAGAAGGGATTGCAGTGTGGCCATCCCCCTGGGGGGTGATTTCTTGCTTTCTGTCTCTCTGTCTCTCTCTGTCTCTGTTTTGCTGGTGAGTGCACACACCCTATAGCAAGTATATGTTAAATATTCAGTGAGGTCTACAACCATGGCAGACAATCCTGTAAGAAAATACTCTAGAAAGTGTTAGATTTCCTCATATACCAGGCTGAGAGGCCAGCAGTTATGCCTGCCTCAGGGCCAAGTTCTGGCTGGAGATCCTTCACTTGGACAACAGCCTGCTAGCTCTCTTCTCTCCTTTAAGTCAAGGCCCAGTTCATTTTTCTGAGATTTGTCTTAAGTTGTTTAATTCCATTCATGAAACTAAAATATTTGGAGCAGAAACTGTAGCCTCTTGTTGTGTCTGTACATTATTAAGTGTTTTGGTCTTACATGAAGCAAAGGTAGCAACATAAGATATTATTCTTGCAGGTGCTTAGGCTCCATTAGTAATTAGGAGTTCAGAGTATATGTGTTTTTCTAGATAGCTTGTTTTGTAAGTATAGCAATCCTGTAAGAGATAGATCTGACTATCTCAGACTCCTAAGGAAGGCCCTAAGGAGACATTTTTAGCACAGTTTTCATGATAGAGACCACAGGCAATTACTCTTCAGAACTGTGTGAGAGTTGGTGAATCCCATTCTTGCTGTTATCTACCTTTCTCTTTTACTATATTTCATCCTCTTTGCTAATAGGCATTATATCAGGTGAGGCAGGCAAGGGAGGCACAGGCTTTCAAAAATCCCTTATTAGAACCAAAACTACCGGGACCAGCAGTTAGCGAAATGTCTATGTTGCTGGACTCCCATGTAGTCGACCGCAGTTCAAGTCCTGGACCGGGTGGCTTAAACTCACGCCAGGCGCATGTGCGTGTGTGCCCAAGATCCCGAGAGGAGAATGGAGGAGAGGGGATTGTGGCGTAGCCATCCTCCCTGGGGGGTGATTTCTCGCTTTCTCTCTCTCTCTCTCTGTCTCTCTCTCTCTGTCTCTCTCTGTGTCTCTCTCTCTGTTGCTCTGGTGAGCGCACGCATCCTATAGCGAAAACCTCTCCAAAAAAAGAAAAAAAAAAGAACCAAAGCTACCCAACCAAAGCAGTATCCTGAATGTGAATTTCTGAAATTAGAAGATGACAAAAAAACAAGGCAAACATTCAACTGTTCCACCTTCTGTTATACATCTTATCCTCCCCCACAATATCCCCCCTTCTCCAACTTGCGCATCAACGATTTATCTCCGATCGCCTTTCATCATTCAGGTTTCAAGCCCCATAAATCCTTGCCTGGATGAATTATACAGTCTTCTTCTCACTCAGTGTGAAAAGTACCTTTAATTCATTTTAAGAGAATGCCTCATTCTTGGATTATGGGTCTGAGCAAAGAGTGAATGATTACTTTGCATTGCACACCATACAATCTGAAGACAGCTTTTCACAAGGATTTTTAATAAGGGTTGTTCTGGCTTTGCTCCAAAAACCAAAGAGCCCACAATTGCATGCTACCAAGAGCTTCTCTTGCTTGAAAATGTAGGCAGTAGTAATGGAACTGAGCTCTGGGAGAAAGAGATGCCAGGCTGCAGCTCATGAATAGGGACGCTAGGACCCAGTGATGCACGTGAGTCCACACAGTGACCCAGTCATTCTGCTCTGAGAACTGTATCAGCTAGGGGCCTGAGAAAATTTCAGATATAGCCTATGAATCCCCTAAAATGTTATGCCTCAGCCATGCAGCTTTTAAGTTTGTGAATTTTTCAATGACTCGGCAATAGGCAGTATACAAATCAGAGCGTTTTGTTTCCCAGAACAAAATAGATCTTTGGAATTTAAATTCTCTCCAGTATACCCATAAGGAACAAATTAAATGCAAGCATTCAAGACTGGGAGGTTTTGAAACTTAGCGTTTTCAGACTGACCATAAATCTTAATATACTTTCAGAGTAAATGTGGTTTCTTCTTCCTAAAGGCACTCTTTTTTTACATCCTCTAATATTTACACTGTGTGAAAATGCTAGTCGAAGACTGAACAGTGTGTGATACCCTCTTTAACATTACCTGGGTAAACCCTCAACTAGAGTACAAAATACAATGGGTGTTTCAGCTTCTTTTTCTTCTTCCCAAAGGGCTACAGATTACTAAATAGCTCTATACATTCAAGGATTTAGAGTTTCCTGTGAGTTCTTGGTGCTCACAAAAAGACATTGAGCACAAGTATCCCTCTGAATTGTTAATTCATCTCGGTTTTCTTTGGGCTGGTTTTGATGATATTCATCAAATTTAAATGATACCCTAGCACACAGAACACAGTTTATATTTTTTTCAAATAGTAAAGCTTTGTTATTTATAATAAAGCAATATGAATATTAGATGTTCTTTGTATATACCATTGGGCAAAAACATTTTCATTTGAAAAAGTGTCTCACCTAGAGTTTCATTACACATTAGAAATTACCAAAAGTTGCTTTAAACTCTTAATATAGCTATGCATGAACTTTCCAAGAACAACTCAGACACCTCTTTCTGCCACTTAATGCATAAATTATCCTATCAAAGAGCTGGTATTTATTCTGAACTCTTTGAAATTCTAATCACTTGTATACACCTCCCCAGGCCAGTTGTCTTTTGAAATTTAGATTACTTACAATTGGCTATTCATAAGTATTAAAATATACAATGTGGAGTGTCACCCATTTAGGAGCCTTTAAAGATTCATTGTTCCATTTTCCTTAATGGAAATTTAAATGTTTGATAATGATTTTAAAATGACTCTGCAATTTTCTTTATTTTAATATTAACATCCTCTGTAATATCTTCTGTGCATGTTGAATAGCTTTTTAATTAGATATGATATTCATAAATCATAGAGTGGAAACCACCTAAAGGTGTCATCAGGTTAAATTTTTCTCGATTGCTGGGAATGTGCAGTGACATGTATGAATATGCATGTGCATGCATGCACACACACAATTTATGTTCCTAAAAATATCCACAGATGAAGGCTTTAAAGTCTTATTTGAAATTGAATTTTTGTTCCATTCAGTACTATTTCAGTACTCTGCTTCCTGCAGTTTGGGTTCTTGATCTGCATCTGAGGTAAAATATGTGGAAACATTTCTCTGTTTTGTCACTTGCTGGAGAATCAAATTTACAATCACTTTGGTTCATTCTGGATGCTGTCAGGAAATATCAGAAGGACTTTACCTTATGGCAGACCCATGTCACTTCTGACTTATAACTTAAGATGTTTATGATATATTGTTTTCCAAGGAGTACTACCCATGCTTCGGTTGGTTCTCATCAGTCTAGGCATGGATTACTGCAGCAATTTACTATTGCCTCTGACTACTTTTCAGATTACTCCCAACACCATCACTTTGCCATCCACCTGATTTGTACTTCCTAGTAAACACACTATAATGATTCTATGATCAGATTACTCTTCTTTTCCAAAGACATCAATGACTGACTTCCTGTTGGTTACAGGTAACAAAACGACCCCCTTCCTCTTGCTTTCAGAATTACTTATAGTCTGGCCCCAAATTACCTTCCAAATTGTCTCATCCTCACTAACAAAATTCTTCATATTGGATTTTTAAATACTTGATGTTTGTATCTTCCTCTTTACCTTTCTCCATGTGATTTCTCCAACCAGAAATACCTATCTTTTCCTATACTTATCTCAGTTCCACCATTTGTAAAAGGTCAGCTCCACTTTCATTTCTTTCATCAATCCTACCTCGTCCTCTCCTTCCTCTGAAGTGAACATTTATTGTCACTCTGTTCCCAATAGACAGTTTGAAATTGCTGTTTATTATTACTTATCAGCTACATATGTGTGTCTTATCCTCTGTACAGGAATAGTAGGTTCTCAGAGCTGGAATTGCACTTATACTTCCTAATGTTCCTGACAGAGCCTGACATGTGACTTCCTTTGCAATAATGAAACTTTCCATTTAGATGCAAGTCAAGATAAGCAAAAAGATTTTAGTAGGCCTCCAATCTATATGTGATGTTTTTCATTATGTATATATTTTTGAATTATTTAATTTAATTTAATTTATTTATTTTCATTTTGACCGCAGAGGTAAAGAGTGAAAAAGAAAGAGAGAGGGAAACTGAGAGAGCAAGTCACCAGTTCTGGGATTCGAACCACAGTGAGCCAGGACGCCACATGCCGGCCCCACATATATGTTTTATATTAGCTGTGAAAAGAAGAAGGTTATTTTAAGTGATTTCTATCCAAATAACTCTTGCTTCTAAGAAGGGACGTACTGTCATTAGAATATCTTCTCTATTATGATTTTATCAACTGAGTCAGAAAAGATAACGAATATTTTCTACGTTTTTCTGGCTTCTTGAAGTGGTTCTATTTCCATGCACAAACATAGTCTATAAGCCTATAAAAATCTAGTCACAGGATGGTCCCTCTTCTCCATAATGAGCTTAGAATATAACCTATTGCTTCTATTTTGATCCACTGTGATTCATTTTCTTCCCTCCTAGCATTTTCACATTATCGTACTCTATACCTTGACTCCTTAAAAGAGAAAAATAAGTTTATATATTTATTCCATGAATGAGAAAGAAAGCAATGCACCTCCAGTAGTCTTGATGCCATAATCTACCCCCAGCTTCAGTCAGCAACAAATTATGGGCATCTGCATACCCTGCAGACCCAGGGAGATCTCTGGATGCAAATTCAGAACCTTCCCATATGGATGAACCTCACAGAGCATCACATTTTACTGCCGCATCACCAGCTAGCCCCCTTACTTCTTGAGTTGTAATTTAGACACTGGTGGTTTGATTACATCTGTTGTTCAAATTTATTAGGATTAACCTGGCATGCTACCATTTGGGCCTCTATCCTTATATACCATATGTGAGTCAAGAGACATACCCAGAACTTTAGGGAGTAGATCCAAAGTAACTACCTATATAGTTTATATTAGACCTATCTAATATGGTAGCACAATCAGATGATAATATTCCTTGGATTATACTTTTGTTAGATACACTCAATTCAGAGTACTTCATTATTTATTTATTTATTTATTTATTTATTTATTTATTTATTTATTTATTTGGAGAGGTTTTTGCTATAGGGCGCGTGAGCTTGCCAAACAGACAGAGAGAGACAGAGAGATAGAAAGCGAGAAATCATCCCCCAGGGGAGATGGCCACACCGTAATCCCTTCTCCTCTATTCTCCTCTCGGGATCTTGGGCACGGACACATACGCACCTGGCGTGTTTAAGCCACCAGGTCCAGGACTCGAACTGCGGTCGACTACGTGGGAATCCAGCGATATAGCCATTACACTAACTGCTGGTCCCCCAATACAGAGTACTTATACTGACATTATTCTACATAGCCAGTTAGTATTATGTATCTGTATTGTTTTATGACCAAAATACAGTTCACACAACATTGACCCTGCAAAGGTCAAATAAATTTATATTTTCTGAATGATTGTGTTTTATAATGTTAATGATAGAAAAATTGATTCTGTAAATTATTCACTAAGCTTAACAAAGTTTAGAAGCTGCTTCTTCATTTCTTAAATGGATATCCTCCCTTGTGAAAATCAAAAGCTGGTTATTTTACATTCAAAGCAAAGAAATGAAGTGTTTTATTTAATTTTACTTCAGCTAATGATTCTAAACTCAAAAGTTTACTGTTCACTAGTGACTCTACACTGGGATATTTTAGGAGATCACAAAATACTATATTTTCAGAATACTGTTAACTTTAGGTCAATCTTAGCTTTAGCTTTCTCTGCAAAACTTTTGAGCAAGATTGCCAGTCTATCAAAGCATGAAAGTGAATCTAAGATACTATAAGAAACCATCATATTTTGATTCAAATGTTCATGTCTAGTTTCATATCATGAAAATCAATATGCATTTTAAAGATTTTATCTTAGATTTCTGAAAAATGATTGAAGGATATACTTTCTTTATTCAGTTAATATTTAAAGACTACTTTGGGCCAGTAGATGGCATTATGGTTATGCTGCTGGACTCCCACGTAGTTGACCGCTGGTTAAGTCTGGGACAAGGTGGCTTAAAACTCATGCCAGGAGCATGTGCATGTGTGCCTAAAATCCCGAGAGGAGAATGGAGGCGAAGGGATTATGGCATGACCATCCCCCTGGGGGGTGATTTCTCACTTTCTGTCTCTCTGTCTCTTTCTGTCTTTCTGGTGAGCGCACGTGCCCTATAGCAAAAAAAATCTAAAAAAAAATAATAATTAATTTAAGGACTAGCATTTTGACTATACAAGATTTAGCCAGAGATGCTAAGACAGCAACTATTAGAATATATTTTAGAAGATATTCTGGTTTTAGTTTCAAAAAAGACATTAAAGTATCTAGAAAATGTTGGTTGGAGTAGAATGTTCCTGAAAATCTTCAAATTGGAATTAGGTGTAACGTAATATATCAAGATGCTTTTAGCTATAATAGTCAATAGAATATCTAACTAAAAGTGGCTTTAAAAATAAGCATATTTATTGTTTTATTTAACCATTCTGGAGGCTGGTTTGGATTATTCTGAGGTACATGACAACTTCAAGGGCCCAGGCTCTTGCTCTCTACTCTGCCATCCAAGGATTATAAAATGGATGCCAAGTATTACATCCTTATTTATTATGTTCACAGATTTTGCCTCACAAATCTCTTTTAACAAGAAGGAAAAATGTTCCCTGGAAATATGTCATCAGAATTATTTTCACACATCATTATCTGTAATTAAATCCTATCCATGCTAAAGGTGTCTGGGAATGTGTCAGGCACTATATTGCAAGTTGGGGGTGGGGACTTCCTTTTCCGGGATAATGGAGTAACATACTTTCCCCAATTACTCCCACTAACTACAACTAAAAACCTGGGAAATTATAAAATATTTAAAACAAACTAAAATTGACTCTGAGAGGAGGAAAGAAGGTAGACTGGTTAGGAACCTTAGGACATAAGGAACATCAAGGTGGTGCATTTCATTACTTTTCCTTTTGCTCCACGCATCCCAGAGTTAGAGCTGAAGAAGTCAGTGACTTGAAACACCAAGGAGTGTAAATAGCCCCACAGAAAAACCTGTTCTCTGAATTCAAAAGATCAGGAAAGGGACAGTAAGCAAAACAGAAAACTTTTAGTGAATAGCCACTCTCCTTCAGTCAGACACCACAGAAAGAACTGTGGATGCACCCTCACCAAGACCAGTAAAAGCCGAATGGTCAGCTTAGGCTCTATTCTCACAAGGCTGTAAATGAGACACCTCCGACCTGTCTCTGCTATAAGATTATTCCTCGGAAGCCAAGAAGAGAGGTGGATTTTTGTCTCCTCCAGCTGGGAAAAATAGAACCTCTCAATCTGCAGTGTAATTATAGACCATGTGAAGAACCTGGACTTTCGTCTTCTTCCAGAGGTAAGGAGGTATCTCTCTGCCTTTCTGATAGACTGTCAGAGAAGGCCCAGTGGAGAGTCAGGACATTTACCGCTTCACAACTATGACAAGGTCACCTGTTCTAGTCTGTTCTACTGCTAATAACAAAATACTTGAGTCTGGGTAATCAAGAAAATAGCAGTTTATTCAGCTCACAGAGTTTTAGGTTCAAAGTCCAGAGGTGCAACTGGTGAGGGCTTCTTGTTGGTGGGGTCCCAAGGCTATGCAGGGGTATCACCTTCATAGGAGAAAGGAGCACATGTCTCAGTGTGTTCACATATTCATCTATGTGTCTCTTGGTTTCATTTCCTCGCCTTAGAAATCCACCAGGAGTGGGAACCAGCAGTTAGCGTAATGGCTATGTTGCTGGACTCCCACGTAGTTGACCGCGGTTCGTGTCCCGGACCCGGTGGCTTAAAACTCACGCCGGGCGCGTGTGCGTGCGTGCCTAAGATCCCGAGAGGAGAATGGAGGAGAAGGGATTGCGGCGTGACCATCCCCCCTGGGGGGTGATTTCTCGCTTTCTGTCTCTATGTCTCTCTCTGTCTCCGGCACCATACATGGAAAAACCTCCAAAAAAAAAAAAAAAAAAAAAAAGAAATCCACCAGGAGTTAATAATTGGGGCTTCACTCTAACTACTTAGTCACTCCCAAAGACCCCACCTTTTGACACACACAGCCAAATCTCAACACATGATTTTTTGAGGAGACACAAACCATAGCACTGTTCCATCACCATGTCAGTGGAGGCCACATGGGGAGTAGTAAAGAGGCACTCCCTACCCCTCTTACCCAAGGCAGTAACTATGAAAGCCTAATGGGGAGACAGACATATGTCCAACTCTGCAGGACAGTAATAAGAAATCCTTCTTGGGACCAGCAGTTAGCATAATGGCTATGTCACTGGACTCCCATGTAGCCGACTATGGTTCGAGTCCTGGACCCGGTGGATTAAACTCACGCCAGGCACATGTGTGTGTGTGCCCAAGATCCCAAGAGGAGAATGGAGGAGAAGGGATTGCGGCATGGCCATCCCCTCTGGGGGATGATTTCTCTCTGTCTCTCTGTCTCTCTCTGTCTGTCTGGCGAGCGCATGTGCCCTATAGCAAAAACCTCTACAAAAAAAGGAAAAAAATTTTAAAAAGGAAAAAAAAAACTTTCTTTTTCAGTGTCAGTGGAGGCCAGGTGGGGAGCCTTGATTTCTACCTCTACCTAGCAGCAACAAGCTAAAATAGCTGTTTCTTTTCCTTCCAGAGGGGAGTTGGAGGAAGTCAACTTAAACAAAAGGTTTAAATGGTATTTAGAGTTTCATAACATATTACACAAAATATTCACAGTTTAATTAAAAAATTATCTTAGGACCAGCAGATGGCATAATGGTTACATCCCTGGACTCCCACATAGTCGACCACGGTTTGAATCCTAGACCCAGTGGCTTAAAACTTATGCTGGGTACATGGGTGTGCATGTCCAAGATTCCAAGAAGAGAATGGAGAATGGACTGTGATGTGGGCATGCCCCCTGGGGGATGATTTCTCACTTTCTATCTCTCTGTCTCTCTGGTGAGTGCATGTGCTCTATAGCAAAAATCTCTCAAAAAATTTTTCATACTAAGGATCAGGAAGGTCTCAAACCAAGTAAAAAAAATCAATAGATGCCAACACTGAGATGATAGAGATGTTAGATTTATCTGACAAAGATTTTAAAGCAGCTATCATAAAAATGCTTCAATCAGCATTTATGAGCATACTTAAAAAAATAGATAGTTTTAGCAAAGAAATAGAAGATGCAAAAAAGAAATGGGAACTTGGAACTAAAAAAGACAGTAGCTACAATTAAAAAAAAAAATCCCTCAAGAAAGCACAACATTATGCCATTAGAAACCACTTAGATATTCCCTTTTAAAGCCATCTTACCCTTAAAAATGTACCTTTGGAAATGAGAAGGTGGCATGGAAGTTAAGGCACTGGCCTCTCACACCACTTATTATGATTTGAGTCCCAGACTGGGAAGGTTGAAAAATCACACATGTGTATGCATGCCCAAAATCCTGAGAGGAGACTGGAGGAGAAGGGACTGTGGTGTGGCCATCCCCTCTAGGGGGTGATTTCTCACTTTCTGTCTCTGTCTCTGTAGGAAGTGCATACATCCTATAGCAAAAATCACTGGAAATTTCACCTTCTTAAAAAAGAGATTTTTGCCTTAGGGAGTGTGCACTTGTCAGAGAGAGAGAGACAGAGACAGAGACGGTGAGAGGGAATAATGAGAAATAGCCCCCCAGAGGAGATGGTCATGCTTCAATCCCATCTTCTCTATTCTCCTCCCAGAATCTTGGGCATGCACGCACACACCCCTAGCATGAGTTTCAAGCTACCAGATCTGGGACTCAAACCATGGTCAATGAGGTGGGAGTTCAGGGATGTAATCACTACTCCGACTACTGGCTCCCAAACTACCAGATCTGGGACTCGAACCATGGTCAATGAGGTGGGAGTTCAGGGATATAATCACTAGTCCAACTGCTGGCTCCCAAGACCATTTTTAAATTGTGTTGTTTTCTTAATATTGTGCTGTTTAATTCATATATATTATATATGTCATATGTATATATGACATATTTATTGTGTCGTCAGAAATGTCATGACATATTTTCTATGCAAAAATGCATCATGACTTTTCTGAAGACCCAATATGTGTGTGTGTGTGTGTGTGTGTGTGTGTGTATATATATATATATATATATATATATGT
>NW_006209177.1:439041-464649 GCF_000334495.1 Tupaia belangeri chinensis | reverse complement strand
CATACATATTGCATATCAACAATTTATATTAACACTGTATGATTTAGAAATACGATTGGCCTTTAAAAAGTTGATGGAAAAATGGAATTAATGTATTTATTCTGGAGCAAAATAAATTTGAAATCCATGCATAGGTTTTTCATAATGTGCATTTTCTGTGAATTTTTTAAGACCTTTCATATTTGTATTTTCCTATATTTATTGTACCTATAATAATTAACTGTTAATTATAATTATCAATTTTAACCAAAGTAATAATTTGTTTTCCTTCCAGACCGAGAAAAACTAGATAACAAAAGAAAATCAAGATTTTCCTGGCCTAGCCACAGTAGTGCATGCTGATTGAAGTTACCCATTGGCAGGGTAATACCACTTGGGAAGCCCAGCTTTGATGCCTAGATCACCCTAAAAGGTGAGCACAGTTTCCCAATTACTAAGGATGCTAGGGCAGAAGGATTGTGACATAATGAGGCAATCGTTGACTTATTTAATTTGTTGTAACTTTAAGAAACAGTATTAAATTAAAAATCTTAGTAACATATTTTGTATCTATTTTTAAACTATCCACAATTTTAAAAAAATTAAACCCTTTAAAAATATACCCCTTACACTTTTTTTGTTTATTTGTTTTTGGGTTTTTTGTTTCTATCTTTTTTTTTTTCTAGAGGTCACATGCACTTGCTAGAGAAGGAGGAAAAGGGAGAGGGAGAGGAGAGAGCACCTCCCATAGGGAATGATAATGTTCCTCTCTTCAATCACTCTCTTCTTTCTGGATTTTGGGCATGCACACATATGCACCTGGAGTGTTTCTCAGACTGCCAGGTCCTGGATCAAACTGCAGGGCTGGCCATGTGGAATCCAGCTGCCTTAACTATCAGGCCACAGAGCCAGCCCTACAGGTATTGCTAATAATTAGTTAGTACAAGTTTGTATGTATCATTTTTAATTTTCAACAATCTGTGGAAACAATGATAACTTTTTAAGCTCTTTAAATCAGTGTGAAAAATATAAAATATCAATTCACAAAGAATTTAACTCTGCTGTTGAACAAACCAAAATATTGTGTTAACATTATTTTTATGTACCTAATTTTATAAAGACTCTGAATCATACCAAATATCCCATTTTATCTTGAAACTAAAGTCTTTTCTTATTATGTTGTAGCTATAGTAACAACAGCTATTATGTAAATATACTTTGCAGTGTCCACAAAAAGAAACACCATTTAGTAAGTCTCTTTTTTTAAATGTTTTAGACAATTCTGATTATCTAAATTGGATATACCTAGAGTGCATGCAAACAAGTGAATTATTTTTTAATCAGTTTAGCTTTAAATTTTCAAGAGAAGGGAAGGAGAAGAAAATGGAGGAGGATGGGAAAAAATGAGACAACCAGCTTCAAACAAACATGAAATTATCCTTGTGAAAGATTAATTGTATACCCTCTTTGAGCATGGAAAGAAAGCTTAGGTATAGAAAAAGAGATTTGATATCTACACACAAAAGAGAGTGACTACAGCTGGTTTTGAGGTTACTTGGGCCCCTGACAATTTTATCAAGTCATCGAATCAAGTTAAAAAGCCAGCACTTACTAATCTTCAATACAGAAAAAAGGGGATCTCTCTTGGACAAATAAGACAAATAGTCCCCTCATGATTCCTTTTTTTCTCCCTAAAGTCTTCCTTAAATGAACTATCTTGGTCATGTCAAAAGCCTCCCAAAAGGCTGACCCCATGCCTGGTGGTTGAGGGAACAGGGCCAACTATGGTTCAAGTCCCATCCCTGGTATTTGCAAAACACTCTGGGTGCATGCATATGGGTGCCGCAAATCCTGACAGGATGGAGAAATGGAGAAGAGATTACAACATGACCACACCCCATTGAGGAGTGTGCTTTCTTTCTCTGTCTCTTTCTCCCCTTTCCTCCTTGGCGAGTACACACACTTTCTGAGAAAACAAAAACAAAAACAAAACCAAAAACAAAAACGAACAAACAAACTCTACTGCTTTTCCAAATTGTCTGTGTTATAACTGTTCTAGTTAGAAAAAATAAACATGCAGTTCAGCTTTAAGATAAGAAAATATAAAGTAAGCAGGTGTGCAGCCCATAAAAAATGTACCTACAGAAGAATAATATCCCATGAAAATCAAACAATCTGTAAGAATGGTGTTTGTGTAACTTGTGAATCTAGTGTTTGGTCAAATGTTGATCATCACCTATCTGGGGCCAAACAAAACCTCCTGATTCTGAGCAGAGGAAACTCGATAGAGCAATTCTCTGGAACACAAAGGAAACACTGAAGAGAATGTCTTTTTCAGGTTTTAAAATGGTGACCCATGGCAACATTTGTCCAAGGGTCCCTTGTCTGAAAAGACAGTTTGAATTCTTCAGCTCCTGGGACCAACTCAAGCATGACCTATTAGACCTGCGCTTGTTTCTCTTTGTAGACTTTTCTTATTCTAGATAAACAGTATATTCAAGACACTAGAACGGCTGACAGACCATAGGAGCAGGTAGAATAAGTCTCTAAAACAATTTCCAAGGAATACCATGAATTTGATCAGGTTAAAAAAAATCCCAAATGATCTTATGTCTACAAAATAAACCCAATGATGAAGGCTTTAGTGAAATATCGGATGAACTTGCTGAGAAGTCTCAAATATGCACATTCATTATAACTTAGCTGACGATCTTACTGCAAAACAAAGTGTACTTCAGCTGAATGTCAGTGGATTTCCTGTTTCTATCAATGCCTTCCAACCAAAGACCACCAGAAACACACCTTTGGCTTGACAAGTTGTTTATTATTCACCGAAGGAAGAAATAATGCACTCTATAGAAAGAACATATTTATTTGTTTATTAATTCAAATTTATTTATTTATCTATTTATCTGTTGTGATTTTTCAAGCCACTTCATCCAGGATTTGAACCACTCTCAGCCATGTGGGATTCCAGCACCTTAACCACCATGCAATCCACTTTCCAAGAATTTATTTATTAATAGAAAAAGATATGAGTTTGTGCTAGGTGATTTGGGGAAGAGTTTAAAGAGGCACAGTTTCAACTTTCAATTGGATGCTGTTAGGAAGTGGGATACTCCCAGGATTGAGTACTTTAATAAATCTTATCCAGAGTGAAGCTAAAGGAATAGTTAATAAAGAAGCATCAGTCACTTAACATTAGTCAAGACTGAGGAATGTTTGGTATTTCATGACTTGGACAATGTTCAGGTTATGTCTGTGTTCAAATATGATGGGTATGTTTTTCTTTTTGACTTGATCCATCCTGGTCACAAAGTGACCTTGCTGGGTGTTGCATTTTCAGTTATATTGTTTATATTTAACAGGAGACTTCCCAAACCAAGCAGTGAAACCCAGACTATCTCACAGCAACACCAAGAAGTAGTGATCCTATCAGGCTAGCTCTGGATGTCACTGGCAGCTTTTCTCTTTCTCATCTTAATCCAAGCCTTTATTTTGCAGGATCAGCAGACATCTCATCTGAAGGCAAAAGTAGTTAATAGTAAAAGCGATGGGGGTAATTTTCTTGTATTAGAGTATAAATGGGTTATAAATGATGAGCAAAGCCCATGTCAGAGGCATGTTATTAAATTATCAAGAACGATGTTAAATTGACCCTTGTATAGAAGAATGGAAGAAGGGACAGATAAATATAAAGATGTTCTTAAGCCTGTCTTTTCCATAAATAGTTCAAATAGGCTTATTTAAGAGTCTATTTTGAGCTGAATATCTAGTTAAAAGTAAAGGTGCCTAAATGAGAACAATATACCCATTTTGCTCAGCACAGAAAAGCTCTATAATTTGCTACAGAGATAATAGAGCTGTTGCACAGAAAAAAATAAAGCTTGTAAAAATCTGTTTATCACTGGCCTAATAATAAGTCATCCTATCTTAGTTTTCTCATTTGCAGTTGATTTATAGAGACTGGAAACAAGCACATGACTCAGGAGTTTAAAGTTAGTTGAACGAACTTGCTGCCTCAGTGTCATGTTGGGCTAGAGACAGCAATGGAGCTGAAGGAAACAGAAGGAAACTTGGGCTTATTAAGTGGGTTTGGGCAAGACGTCAGATAAGCAACAAAAATGAGGAGGACAAACCCACTAGAGGGTCATATCAGGTGGATCTGTAAAATCCACGTGAATTGTCAGGTCTCGTGAGGTTGGGCAGAGAACTAGAAAACAAGCAAGCACATTGTGTCAGTTGTAAAGAAAGGCAACAGTCGGGGAGGCGACTCCAGGTACTTTTATGCTCCTGTTGGTGAGCTTGCCCTGAAATCTTGCAGAACTCTTACTTGAGAATTCACCAGAAAGTATATATAAAGAGAATCCAGGCTGGCTGTTGTTGGAATGGTGAAGGTAGTTGGATCCCACATGGCCTGCAACTTGGTTTGAGTTCCAGACCTTGAGGCTTGAGAAACATACTGGATGCATGTATGTGTGTGACCAAAATATTGTACTGAAAGGAGAAATTAGGGAGAAGAGATTGCAGTGTGACCATAACCCATGGAACGGAGGGAGCTTTGTCACTTTCTCTCTGTCTCTCTCCAGCTAGTACATGCACTGTATAGCAAAAAATAAAAATAAAAGAAGATCCAAACAATATGATGCTGAGATGATTAAAAATAGCACAAGTATAAATTTCAGAAAATAGATCATTCTATTACACAGACTTTATGTTCTCTAGGAGTGATGATATCTTAGCATTTTACCATGTCTAAGTTTATTTTATTTATGACAGATAATGCATGGGCCCAAAAGGGAAAATCACTCCTGACAGGGTCTCATCGCATCATGATCTGCTTTCCCAGCCCCTTAGCTGGTCAGGATCTTCGGAATGTGCATACACACACACAGTGGTTTTTTCGTTTTGTTTTGTTTTGAATCTTGTAGTAGGTGACCCAGTGATCTGAATCCACAGTTGGCCATGTGGCTTCCAGCACTGCAGTTCAGTTTGCTGCTATCTATACCACCTAAATGGGCCTCATTTTTGTTTTTTATAGCATAGCTCACCTATCTAACTTTCTGAAATAGATTATTATGCCTCCCCTATTGTTTTTGTTGCTTTATATAGAGTTGCCATCATGGGCTGAAGAAATAACTACTTGTTCATGAATGTATCTATGTGCCAAACACTATCTTAGGAACTTTATATTCATTATTTGTAATCTTCAGAATAATCGTGCAAGGGAGGTACCATTACTTCCATTTTATAGAAGGAAATGGAGGCTTACAAAAATTAAGTGCCCTCACCAAGTTCAAACAGCTAGATCATGGTTTTCCTTGTTTTTATGTGCTAAGACTGCTCTGGCTGTGATGTCACTGTTTTTCATCTCTGTTACAATCTTATGGGACCATCATCATATTTGTGGCTTGCCCACTAAAGCATCATTAAGTACATGACTATAGTCATATTTATGAAAATTATGTTTATATTTATTTTAAAATAAGATTATAGCTATTAAATATTCTGTATAGTCACAATATGTATCATATAGATGTAAAATATATAAAAGCATAAATCAAAAACATTGAAAGATAATAAGTAAATAGAAAAACTACCCTGATACTTCATGAATTTATTCCAGTTTCTCTAAATCCTCTGTAGAGATATATTTCTGTTAAGAGGTATTATGTTTGAATAAAAATATTGTGCACACAATGGCCACGTCATACATTACCATCTTCAAGTCACAAAATGTTACTAAGAGCTTTTCCAATTTTCATGAAGAAAGCTTGAGTGAGAATAAAATAATTTGTGGGTAGACTCAAAGAGCAAATACATTTTCAATCTCAACTAGACTTCTGAAGACAGTGGTAGAAATTCCTGGAATAAAACCCAAACCTCCATGTTTGGCTATGGATGAAGCATATTCTGATGAGCCTGTGGCTGACTGCTTGGCTCTGTTTCCATCGAGGTATTATTTCCCTTTATCTTGGTACCCCTTGCCCCTGTTTCCCACAGTGGTCTTAGATGTGAGTAACTGTCCATTGTTAATATGAACATGGCCTGCATTTCCATAAAATGATAATCTCATTACATTTCAGGCAACCTCTATTATGGAAAAACATAAAAGGAAGTAACCTTGCTCATTCATAAGGGGATAAAGTTATTTTAGCCTTCCACAAAGAAATTAGCTTCCTTCCTCCAGGGCAGGACCATAGGTTCGGACATGGGATGGAGCTAGGACCTGCATGGGGTAAGGCAGGCAAATCTGAGAAATGCCCTTCAGGTAAGCAGAGTCTTTCCTTCTTGTGCATGTGAGTATGTGTGCATGCACACACAACAAGCAGGCAGAACAAGAACAGACTAAAGTAAAAGAGAGCCAAGCAGTAGCAGGACAATGTAGGAGGGAAGATGCTTAGTCAGCCCCCCAGTGAGCAGGATGAAAAGAGAGCTTCATATTTTTCAAAGATTATTAAAATAATTACTTTTTCAAATGAATTTCTCCATTATTAATTCATATTTAAGGCCAAGAATATAATTTATATTAGAAATTATTGGAACTTACATAATGCCTGAGATTGGAAATTTTCATGTGCTCTATTTTTACTGAAAAATAAAATCAATTCTGTTCCTTTTTTTCCTTTTGGCTGCAATTTCAATGATTCAGTAGTCAAGGTTATAGTAAGCAGTTTATTGAGGAGGAGATGTTCCTTTATGAAACAAGGTAGGAAGGACAGGGTTTGGCTAGAACTAACGTTTGAGCATGTTAGGAAGCTTTTGCTGATTTTCCTTATTGAGTTTTCCTTCATTTATATACATAAAGGAAAATATAACTGCCAGGGTAGTCTGACATCCTGGTTGATGACGTAGTTGGCAGGGCATTGCTGATAACTGTGTAAGACTTTTGAGTGTTCTATATTCACCACAAACTACATCCCTCTCCCCTACCTAAATTAAGTAGAAACAAAAACATAATAAATAGGTAAAATATTCATAGATAAAAATCATTTAATTTGGAATCTGTGGTGGCAGAAGTAAATCCATGCAGCTGCTATCATGTGCTTTGTGAAAGTATTACAATCTTTCCCTGCAGTTTCAGCTGTGTGTGACCAATTTGTTCTTTTACAGTTTAATATAATGCTATGGTTCTGACTAGGTGTGGATATTTTAAACCATGGATTTCAGTTCCTCCCACACCCATCCATACCTTTTAAAGCACTTATTCAATTTAGAGTAATTATATCAATTAACTGGGAACAGACTGACGTTGAAGTAAAGAGGGAGCATCATAACCATGCAATTGTTCATGCAGGAAACAAGAAAATATAAATGATTTTTATCAAAACAGAGATTTCAGAGGAAAGAGATGAAAGGAAAGTAGATGATCATAAAATGTTTTAAGTCTGCCACCCAATTTCAAGAATGGTTGTGTGCACTATGAGCAGAGAGGGTTTGTCCAGGGTCTTTCTGGAAGACAAACAGCATCTGCTTTTTGACAGAATTGTGTGTGGTGGGCTACATGGAGAAAGTGTCAATATGTGAGGCAGAACAGCAGAGAGAAGAAGGAAAAGCATAGATTGCTGAAGTCTGGATGGTAACTCACTGCTTGTTTCCAAAGAGACAAATATACCATTTACTCCACTGACAGCCTAAAGGCAGAGGCTATGTGCCATGTGGCCAGGAATATTTTTAGTACCCAGGTAGAAAGTAATGTTATACTTCTTTAATAAAAGTGACTTTTTTCTATAAAAATGCTTATTAGTCCTTCTGGAATGTGTCAAAAATACAGAAAATGGAAAAGAATAACAGACACCGATGTCACTATCTAGACTGAAGAAAATGCTAACCAGTCATTTGGCCATTTATCTCAGATACTTGTTGGGGCGTAATGACAGAGCCCCAAAGACTGTGAGTTTGTCCCAACACCTCTTCTTTCCTTCTTCTGGGGTAATGAAACCTCTGATTTAGCTGTACACTAGCTTCTTAGAAATAACGCTATGTACTCAGCCTTGTCCCAGGCAAGATTGGACAATGTGATGAAGTTACAACCAATGAGATGTGAGTGGAAGGGGCACCCCCTCCTTTTTTCCCCTTTGCTTCACACTGAAATGAAGACTTACTGAGGCAGTGAGTCATCTTGGACCATGCTATCAGGCTCAATGTCTTGCAAATGAGTGAATGAAAGATAAAGAGCCTGAGTCCTTGACTCCACAGATAGAGCAGAACAGCCCTGAATTTCTCACATCCAGGCTGTTGTGTGGGAGATAAACTAACTTCCATCTCATTTAAACTGTCTAAACTTTGGGTCTCTAGTATAGCAACCAATCTATAGCCTAACTAATACAAGCAGGCAGAACAAGGACAGCCTTATTCACTGTATAAATATCCATTGTGTGATTACTATACATCAGGAACTTTTCTGGGTCTTTGAGATAAAGTAATAAATAGACAAAAATTCTTACTCTCATGCAGCTTACATTCCAGCAGAGGAGACACATAGTGGAAATACCTATACAGAGGATGTTACACAGTGATGAAAAAGGCTATGAAGAGAAACATAGCAGAGAGAATAAGAATGGTGTGAGAGCTGCAATTTTAGATGAGGTGGCTAAGGAAGACCTCACTGATGTTTGAGCAAAGATGTGAAGGAAATAAATAAATGAATTATGTGGATATCTAAAGGAAGAACATTTCAGAGGAAGAGAATAATAAATGCAAACAAGAGCCATGAGGCAAGAACATGCCTATTGTCTTTAAACAGTAGGAGACCAATGTGTCAGGAGTCAATGGATCAAGGGAGGAAAGCAGTAGGATTTGCGTTTACAACATGAAGAGGCAGACAGAGTAGAGCCCAGCAGTAGGATTTGCGTTTACAACATGAAGAGTCATACAGAGTAGAGCTTTGCAGCTCATTATAAGGACTTTGGAGTCAAAGCAGTGGGTTTGATGTAAATTGGTCATAGTGTACATTATAAAAATATGCAGGAACTTCAAAAAGTTCATAGAAAAGGTGTACTATGAAGAAACTATGTGTAGATTTCAAAAACTATTTGTACCATAATAAACTTGTACTCTGATTCAATTTTTTACAATGTTTTTTAAAGTACCTTCATACAGTCAATAGGATTTGCAGCTGATGGACTGAACGGGGGTGGGGGAGGTGGGGGGGAGGGAGCATGTAAGAGAAAAACAGTAGACAAGTTGACTCCAATCTTTTTGCCAGAGCAATTAAAAGGATATAATGTCATTTAGCAAGATAGGGAAGACCACAGAGGTGCAGGTTGTGATAAGAAAGTCAGAACTTCAGTTTTGGACATGTTAAGTTTGAGATATCTAATGGATATCCAATTAGAGGTACTCAGTACATAGCTGGTACTTAATAATTTGTGATTCTTTAACTTCAACCAGATCTGAGACTTCTCAAAGGAGGCATCTGCAAGTGCAAGTCTTGTGACATAATCACAGGCAGATATACTGAGGTTCAGGAGGACCCTCCTTTGGTCAGTCTTATCCCAACATACCATTCCCTGTTTATTTTTTTAATTATTATTTATTTAATTTTATTTATTTATTCATTTATTTTAATTTGACCAGTCACACACACACACACACAGAGAGAGAGAGAGAGAGAGAGAGAGAGAGAGATAAAGGAAGCCACCAGGCCGCCAGGTCCAGGACTCAAACAATGGTTGGCCATGTGGGAGTGTCCAGCACCTTAACCACCATACCACCTGCTGGTTCCTATACCATTCTCTGTTGATGCAGTAAAAACACACCCTCAATGACATTTTTCACATGATCAGAGCATTGTTCTCAACTCCCACCCTCACCCTCACATATGATTCTGCTGCTATAGGCTACAGTTCTGTGATTGACTGTCACTCAGCTTCTCTGTGCCTCATCTGTTTCTAAGCCATTACAAATTCCTTCTCTGAAGCAATCAGAAGGGACTAGGTTTACAACTCTGTGATTGGCTTATGTGGTCTGTAACACTTACCCCAAGTGCACAAGTGAAACAACCCATGCACTTCTTTTCTTTCTTTTTTTTAAAAAAATGATTTATCATTATCATAATCTTGTTTATATTACAGAAATTTGTACTGATGACCACTAAGTTCACTGCTACCCCAAATCTCATTTTGTACCATAACACTGACTCTTCCTAACCTAGAATGAGGACATGAAGTCAAAAAAAATCACAATCCCTCTGTAAAATAGTATTTCTACAAGCTCATCAGGATGACTCAGTCCACTTATTAAGCTTACCTGTCATCCATATGTTAGAGAACATTCCAGAAAAAAAAATAGGTGGAGAAGGAGAGTCGTGGCAACTGAGTGGCTAAGCCATTCACTTCCCATACATCCAGGGAAACTTCTCCAAAGGACTATCAAGGTCAATTCCTTTCATCATCTCTGCCCCAGCTTGATTAGAATGCCATAGCCCCAGTGTAGGGGAGGAGCCAATGGAATTTGGAGTGGTCCTATGCAGAGTAAAGCAATTCCCATATAAAATCAACTCTTTGTTGTTAGCCCACCCTCTCCTTCTATTAGCTGCTTAAGAAAAAAGAAAAGAAAAACAAAAACTTTCAACAATACATTCTTAATTACATGTATACCCTTTTCTGCCTTCCTGGACTGTGAAATGCTTTCAGAGGGTGCTATTACTTCCTGAGTCCCATCCCTTAATGATGACTAGACTCATGCTACTTCTATTTTATGGTTACTAAGCAGTAATCAGTTAAGGCCATTATTATGTAGTTACTAACTAGTTGTAGTCACTAAGTAGGTGCAGTTGCTAGTTTATTACTGCTACCTAGTCATCATTGCCAGGTGTTACTAACTAGTTTTGGTCACTGTGTTGTGGCTATAACTAGTTTTAGTTACTGGTTTGTTGCTTCTAACTAGTTTCAGTTAACTGATTATGCTGGTAACTGTTAGGTTTGATTTGGGAACGGTAGTGGAGTCAGAGGCGGCAAGGACGAAAATACCAGAGTAAGGCCTTGGAGTTTAATAAAACCAACATAATTTATTCTGCAAAAGCTTGGGGGAGGGAGCTCAGAGTCGCACCCAGGGTGGGTGCTGCTCGTTCTTTAAGGGCCATTGTCCAATAGGTGCTCGCCATGGGTCCTTGTCTGACCAATCAAGGTCACTGTTTCTGTTCAATTTTGGCTGTGTGCCAAATCCTGAAGGGTGGAAAGTCTGTTGGTGATGGCGAGCCAGATACAGAAAACAGGAAAGTTCTGCCGGTAGGAATGTTTCTGCCATGTTTCATTTCCCTTCCCCCAGACCTTACAATAGCTAGTACCAGTTACCAATCTATGGCTGCTAACTAGTTATAGTTGCCATGTTGGTCTACTAACTACTCAAAGGTGCCTGTTAGTGACCAGTAATTATTGGGACTGCTGAGTTGGAGATAACTAATTTGTAATTTGTGGCTGTGAACTAGTCACAATTACTATGTGTTGCTACTAAGAAGCTGTTACCAGTTTCTGACTGCTTACTAGTCTTGGTTATAAAGTTAGTGTCATGGTCAAGAGTAAGACTTAAGAGGCATCATCTCAAGAGAAAAGGAAAGTTTATTGAGAGAAAGAACACCTGGGGCTCTGAAGCCAGAGGTGCTTTAGCCTACCTGTCAGGAGTAGGGAGTTTCTTTTATAGGGTAATTGAGCTATTTGGGGAGACTATATGCATGACTGATATGCAGGGGAGTTTGGCATAGTGAGATAAGCATACAGGAAACATTTGGTGTGTCTTTGTGATCCATCTCCAGGGAGTTAGGCCTCCCAGTACTTACTTTGGGTCTTTATCTGCTATGTCCTGGGTCAGTGTGACCTTGCAGTAGCGGTACCAGGAGTGTGGGCTCTTGCCAAGACCAAATATGCCTTGTCAGGTCTGGGGTGATACCAGGTGGTGCTTAGAAGAGCTCTACTGAATTGGACCTACAGCTGGATTGTTAAGTTGTGAGTGTTAATTTGTGACTACTAATTAGTCATGATTGCTTATTTTTGGTGCTTACTAGTGACTTCTAATTTGTAGTTGCTATTTTATGGCTTCTGAATATTTTGGTTACTAAGCATTCTTGTTAATAACTAGCTGTGGTATCTAGTTATGGCTAATTGGAATTGTGATTAGCTATGCTTCTATTTAGTGTCTTTGTGGTTTGTTGTAGTAATGGTTAGCTAAAGGTGGTTATGAGTATAGTTATACGGTTACAGGATTAGGTATAGGTAATTGTAGTTACAGTTGTGGATAGCTATAATGATAGCTGTTATAAATTGTTAGAGTTTTATGAAGTGTTGGAATGGTAGAGTTATAGTTATTTTACCTGGAATGTAATCTACTCACAGACGTAGCTTTAGTTTTTCCATGCACATTGAATGATATACTTATACTGCTTAATTCCACTACATTTGACTCCTGTTACAGAAAGTCTAAAGTGTAGTACCTTTTAAGACAAAGTCACGGGACCAGCAAATGATGTAGTGGTTACATTGCTGGACTCTCACATGGCTAATCGCAGTTCAAGTCCTATAGCCAGTGGCTTGACACACCAGGCATGTGTGTGTGCATACCCAGAATCCTGAGAGGAGAATGGAGAAGAAGGGACTGAGGAAAGACCATCTTCCCAAGGAGTGATTTTTTGCTTTCTGTCTCTCTGGCCAGAGTATATGCCCTATAGCAAAAATCTCTCTAAAATAACATAGAGTACTGAGGGTTTCTAGTCCTCCTGTACCCTATCTGTTTGGCTCCAGTACTTATCTGATATGTGAAAATCACTTAAGCAATTTTTGTTTACAGAGAAAGCACCTACCCATAATTTGGCTTCTGTCCAATTGCAAAGACAACCAAAATGGAAAATCTACACTGGAACTGATTATACCATTTCCATTCCTCTTGAACCAATCCTGCTTGTGCCTCCATAGTTCAGTGTACCCCTCCTGAAGATGGTTCCATGACCTTCAAATTTAGAGGTGCCTTTAGTCTAACTTGGAGAACAAAACAAGTATGTTGACCACATTGTATATCTCCCTTTCAAAGTCCTACTCATTTATCAAGTACAAATTAAAATTCTATCTCCTTGGGTGCCAGCAGGTGGTATGGTGGTTAAGGGTGCTGGACTTCCACATGGCTGACCATGGTTCAAGTCCTGGACCTGGCAGTTTGCTTTCTCCTTTCCCCTTTCTCTATCTCTGTCTGTCTCTGGTCAAATTAAAAAAAATGAATAAATAAAATAAATAAATAAAAGAATTATTAAAAAAAAATTCTATCTCCTCTTAAGAAGTCCTCCTAGATGCTTAAAGTTAGAATTCCTCTTTCCTTCTTCCTCAAGGCTCTGTTTTATAGGCCTATCATAGAACTGAATACATTCTTATATTGATCTTAATGTCAGTCTCTTGGACTCATGGTTCCTAGAGGTTCAGGGGAGAGAAAGAAACACAAACTCAGGAACTCCAGAACATAGCCTTTATTTGAGGACAAAGGCTGGTAAGAGTAGCAATAGTTCCTTGCCACTGGGCACTCACTACCCATGCCTGTCAGGCACTGCTTTGGATACATTAGCCTACTTGACCTATGTGAGAGATAAGGGTCTGAGAACTCAAGCCTTCCCCAGGCTCACATAGCTTGTCAGACATGGACACAGGATCTTCATGAGACTTCTGGGGACATGCTCTCGACCACTTTGCTGTGCTCATTAAAGCCACAAGTCACACCTGATTAAACCAGTTGGACTAGACATTCTGTATCCACAACTCTAACTACAGTTACCTATACCTAATCCTGTAACTGTATAACTATATTCATAACCAGCTTTAGCTAACCATTACTACAATGAACCAGAAACACACTAAACAGAAGCATAGCTAATTGCAATTCCAATGAACCATAACTAGACACCACAGCTACTTATGAACGAGAATGACTTGTAACTGAAATACTTAGAAGCCATAAAATAGTAGTCATCTATAAATAATCTGATCCATTGAAAAGCAAGCTAGAAAAGAATGATAGAGCAGCTCGCTCTGTGACTTTGTCTCTTTATTAGATTCTTGGCTGTCTGGAATGGGTGACATGCTTGTACACCATAGAATTGCAGACCTTTTTTGACACTGAAGACATCTTGAGAATTAGAAGGCCAACAGATATCAGGTATACTCTTTCATGGGGGGGGGGTGGTTGGAATAAGATATGGGGCTTGATCTACTTATCTACTTGTGAGTCTTCACTTGGATTAATTAGATTTGCAATGCTCTTCATATCTAGATACTGCCTCTCAAACTATTGGCTTCCGAACTACATCCTACAGTAGCAGGAACATAGGTAATGGAGTCTGGGTTGGTGTATATTTAACCTTATTACTGGAAAAGGCTCACTATATCTAGCCTCCTTGTTCTAGGCAATTATAGAATAGTATATAGTAACTGCATGTTTGTATAGCAAACAGGTACTTTTTTTCCTTAGGATTTCTCACTTTGGGGAGAAGTCAATATTCAGTTTCAACCTCACTTTTTAAAAAAAGATTGTGAAACTGACATTGTTTCTATAACAGGTAAGAAGGTCTTGGGCCTGATATATGAAGTGTAACTATATGATAATGAAACTAGTATTCTGGAGATTCAATTCTGCAAATATTTATGAAGTACCTACTACCATATGAAAAATACTTAGCAAGCAAAATGAGGCTGCTAAGATGAATTTGCCTGAATCTCTGATCTGAAGGTATCTGGGGAGCCCTAGGTCATGAACAAAACCAAATGTAACTGGAGAATCAAAAATTTTCCAATAAGGAGGAAGAATAAGGAGAAGTGTACCCAGATGATGCTGGTGACTTACTTCAAGAGAACAGAGAATTATGGGCTTCAATTTGGTAGACATAAAGAGGTCATCAAGGTAGTATTGCAAGAGAACTTGTTTACATTCATTCACAGAAGAGGTTAGAAGATTGAATGAACAGGAAAATCTTTCAGGAACTGTGAGACATACGGTTATTTAAAAGTTCAGGTCAATTGAAATAACTATAACAGGATGTCATAAAGCCATCATAACCTTCAGGAATATGGAGCAGAACTTCAGAAATTACCTGAAAGTGTACTGATTTTGTACATAAAAGCATGCTGATATTTTTTCTGTTTTGTTTCCTTTTTAAATTAATTTTTTTAACATTTAATCACTATATATTATTACAGCATGCCAAACAAATTTTCTCATCATAGATACATTGTATATTGTTCCAGTCAGAGATATTACTATACATATTATCATAAAGAGATGCTTTTAATTTTTGTGTCCCTTAAATGTTTTGCTTCTTTCTTTATCCCCATGATTCTTTCCCTCTTAGCATCCTCCATTTCCCACCCTCTTTCCACACTGTCTCTAGTGGCTCTCTATGCCTTTATGCTTTCCAATATTTCAGTTTCTTCCATAGAGTGCAGACATTTGGGATGTATTGAGTGGGGACACACGATGCTTCTCTTTCATATTCTGGCTTGCTTTGCTTAGCAGTAAATTTTCCATATTCATCCACTTTCTATCAAATGCCAGGGTATAATTGCCTTTTATATCTGAGTAGTATTCCATAGTGTATACATACAATAAAAACTCTTTCCATCCATTCATCTGTTTATGGACATTTCGTTTGGTTCCATGTCTTAGCAATTGTGAATAATGCTGCAATAAACATGTGTGTGGAAGTGTTTTTCTGACTGAGTGCATTCTTGTCCTTTGGGTAGATACCCAGGAGTAGAATTACTGGTTCATATTTTAGTTCTATATATTAGGTCTTTGAAGAATCTCCGTATTGTTCTTCACAGTGGCTGTACTAATTTAAATTCCCCCCTAATAATGTAGGAGAGTTCCCTTTTCTCCACAGTCTCAGCAGAACTTATTCTTTATTTTTTAACCTTTATGTTTTTTAACCTTGTGACTAGCGTTAGATGGTATCTCATTGTGGTTTTGCATGCAGATTTTGAAGCATCTGAATATTGTGAATGTTGTCTAGGAGGAGCATAAATCATCCAAGCCCACTGAGAAGGAAGTCCAATCACAACACTCCATAGGTGCCTAGAGGCAAATACCATTGTGATGGTCTTCAAGGCTGGTTCAGCCTTCAAACACTAGGATTACTGTCATTATAAATCAATAAAGATAGTGCCACAAGAAGAGATTCATGAGCACTTTAAGCAATGATGAAACTATCATTTATCCCCCAAATTCAAAAGCCTGTTACAAATATAAGAGTCTATTTCAAACAATCATTTTATAATAATAACGCAAGATTTAATTGGGCTTGGGAACCAGCAGTTAGCGTAATGGCTTTATCGCTGGACTCCCATGTAGTCAACCGTGGTTCACGTCCCGGACCCGGTGACTTAAAACTCACACTGGGCACGTTTGCGTGCGTGCCCAAGATCCCAAGAGGAGAATGGAGGAGGAGGGATTGTGGTGTGACCATCCCCTTTGGGGGGTGATTTCTCGCTTTCTGTCTCTATGTCTCTCTTTGTCTGTCTGGCGAGTGCACGTGCCCTATAGCGAAAAAGCCTCTCAAAAAAAAAAAAAAGATTTAATTGGGCTTTATGTTAAACAAAGCATTCTCTTATCTTCAGTCTCATGCAATGTACATAACAATCCCATAATATCACATAGGATAGAAAATATCTCTGAGTTAGAGATGAAGAGACTGGCACTCTGAGAAGTTATTTCCACAAATACATAGAAACAATAAATAGTGCAGCCAGAATTCAGTTTGGTTCAATAAATGCAGCATGTATGATCTGCTTACTACATGGTAGGCACAGTGTAAGAACTGAGGAACTAGAAAGAAGACCATGTGGGGACTTCAAAAAGTTCATGGAAATTGGAAGTACAGCACAAGTTTATTTTATTGCCTAAAAATTTGAAATACATGCACAGATTTTCTTAACACATTTTCCATGGTCTTTTAGATGACATTTTGTAATGTATAACACAATCTTAAAGAAATGATTTATTAGTAGAGGAGAGAGCATGCAAACTTCCATTGCCAATGCAATGACCTAAGTGCTAAGACATATAAAACTACATGAACACAAAAAGGGGGTACCCAATTCAGAGGATGAGGATATCAGAGCGAGCTTCCTGAAAGGACAGGAATCTACCCAATGGACAGGAATACACTCAGTCAGAAAAACACTTTCACATCCATGTTTATTGTGGCATTGTTCACAACTGCTAAGACATGGAACCACCAAACCAATCCATTATGTTGAAATGTGGTGAGCCATTCTAATGGTGTTGAGAGGTAGAGACTTAATCCAATTATGGTATTAAGAAATATGGCCTTGGGAACCAGCAGTTAGCGTAATGGCTATGTCGCTGGACTCCCACGTAGTCGACCGCGGTTCGTGTCCCGGACCCGGTGGCTTGAAACTCACGCCGGGCGCGTGTGCGTGTGTGCCCAAGATCCCGAGAGGAGAATGGAGGAGAAGGGATTGCGGCGTGACCATCCCCCCTGGGGGGTGATTTCTCGCTTTCTGTCTCTATGTCTCTCTCTGTCTGTCTGGTGAGCGCACGCACCCTACAGTGAAAATCTCTCAAAAAAAAAAAAAGAAATATGGCCTTTAGGAGGTGATTAGTATTAGATAATTTCATCAGGGCGGGATCCCTGTGATTGACTTTTGGTTGGTTAAAAGAAGGGCACATAAAGACACACAGACACAAACAAACAGACATGTATGTATACACTTGCTTTGTCATTCTGTGGTAGACATGAGTGGGCAGCCCTAAGAGAAAAGCGAAAGGCTCACCTAGCTTCAGGTGCCAGGAGGGTGAGGCAATTTGCCATATTAATTCCTTGAGGCTTGAGGGAAGCACACAGGGATAGTTCGTAGATTTTCTTTTGTCAAAAGGACCCAAGCAAGCATTTGGTCATTAATACGATAGACTAATTGGGTGATCTAATTGAGGCAACCTGACTCGCACTGGGTGGATGCAATTAGGTGACCAAATTCCTCACTTTGCCTGTGAGGAAGGTGCGCAGGTGCAGGAGAGAACGTGTGGATTCAAATTTAAAGGAAGAACACAGGCAGCGTAAGGGGGCCGCTCACTAATGAATATTCATGACCTCTAGTAGTAAGAATAATGGTTAACCAGTATAAAACGGTTGCCACTTGGCAATCCGCCTGCCCAACAAGCTTTTTGGGTGTACTTTCTTCCTTTCCTTTCCTTCTATTAAACTTTCTTTTCTATCTACTTATTCGTGGTTGCGGTTTCATTTTGCGCCTAGGGACAGATCTCTAATTTTAGTGATCTAGACCCAAAGAACCAAGGATTTCACAACGCAGCTCAACACTTTTCCATCCGTTAACACTTCCATATGCTATCTCAGGGCTCTGCAAAGACTCCATCAAACAAAACAAAACAAAACAAAACACCAGATACAGCACTTTATATTTTTGGCATCCAAAACTGCAATAAATAAAATTATATTCTTTATAAATTACTCAATACAAATTCCATTTTCTAAAATAATTATTTATTTAGTTTTATCTATTGTTTTAAAATTTCCTATAGGGCACATGCGAGAGAAAGTGAAAGTGAGAAAGCAAGCTGCCAGGTCTGGTACTCAAACCTTGGTCAGCCATGTGGAAGTCCAGTGCCCCAACCACCATACCACCTGCTGGCCCACCATTAAGGAACAGAAAATGGACTAAAATATCATCTTGCTTACAGAAACACATGAGAGAGACAACTAGTGGTGAAAAGTAGGATGGCATTTATGAGGAACTTCAAACAGTTTACTATTGCTATGCCAAAGTGGGACTGCATTGCTACACACAGCAAATAAGAAAAACTGAGAGGTAGGAGCTAGAAAGAAGTCAAACCAATTGTCCAGGAATGATCCTGGGCATATGTGTATTCTTAATCTCTAAATGGTTTCAACATGCAGCCAGGGCTAAAGATTCCTGATACAGATTCTCACTAGGCCATCATTTTCTTCTTTTCGTGTACAAAGAAATCACCTGGCAAACTTGTAAAAAACAGAAATTGCATAAGTATCTCCTATAGATAGGCTGTTTTACCAGGGCTGGGGGAGCTCATAGGTATGTATATACATTCCTAATAGATGTCAGATAACTCTGATATGGGCAGTAGCCAGAGCACATCACAGGTCACACCAGCCTTAAAATTTAATTATGATGACCAAGTCTGGATTTCCAGTTAGATCTCCTTTCAAGACCTATGCGTTCAAACCCCTTCCCTAGTAGGGAACTTCTCTTGGCTATTTCACACACACCTCAAATACAAAGACCCAGCAATTAACCTATTATCTCTTCTCAGCTAACCTACTTGTCAATGTTCCTCATCCCAATACTAAAACTCTCCAATGGTTTTCCATTGCACCCAGGTTAAAAATCGAAAACTTTTAAGATGGCCCAGAGTGATCTGGCTCCTCAGTGCATGTCTTCTCTCACCTTTTGTGCCTTCTGTTCTCAGCATTATGGACTTCAGTTCCTTCAGAGAACTCTGTTCTCCCATCTCCTGAACTGTAACATATTTTCACTTCTGCCATCCTGCTTTACTGCTTCATTTTCCTCTGTTCTTTAGTTTCGGTAAATGTCATTTCTTTGTAAAGTCTTCCTAGGTTTGATTCTATTCGATATATTCCTCTGCATAAGGGTAAAAATGGTTGCTGTTATTTACCTTCTGAGTATACTGTAATACAGCTAAACTGTGAACTCAGGGAGGTGTCCATGCTTGTTTGTTTTAATACAGCATCCTCTGTGCCTAAGACAATTGTCTGCCATGTGACACCCTGAGCTGCCTCAGGACTGCAGAAATATCACTGACCAGAAATAAATAGGCAAGTATTTTTAGCAATGGAGAGATTTTTAAAAAGGACCCAGGACAGGAATTTGTGCTAATATGCAACTTAGCCAAAGATTGATGTACATAGGTGTTAATCACAATGGCATATAGCATATATAAAAAAAAGGATAAAATATCCAAATGTTTATCAATAGAAATCTGGATGGATCAACTATGGTGCACCCATGTAATGTAATACTATGTGTATTTTGAAAAAATCATTGACTTTCTAAATATTCTATAATGAAAATATCAATTTCACATGTGCCAAAATCATTTATGAGATGAAATAGTCCTGGAAATGTTGTTTTAGAAACTATAGGCAGATTAGAGAAAGCTCTTTTCACCTAGAATCCTGTATCAGTCAAAGTTTAATCAGAGAAATAGAAGCCATTTAAGGTACTTTTAGTGTCAAGGCAGTTGGTTTCCCTCAGACTTAGGGGCCTAGATAAGAACTAAAAGCACTTGGGGAGAAGAGGTCAAGAAAGTCTCTACAGTATTGCAGATAACAAAACCAAGCAAGTTATTCTTAAGTACTTTCCTACTAGTCCTTCAGATTGCAAGTGATTCAAGAAAGTTCCCACTGAGGCTTCACACCCCAAGTCTGTCGAGTCTACCTGCACCTGCCTGTGAAAAATAACACATCTACATTTGAAATCATGCACAGGTGACCTTGTTGGGAGACAAGATACAAGTGCAGACCCAGAACTATATGGAGAAGAATTTTTTTGGAAAAAGAAAAAAAGCAGTAGTTTGCTGGCTTTTCATTTACAGTGCAAATAAAATGGCAGTAAAGGTAAATGACAACAAATTATTTTGTCAAACTCCTAATACAATACAGCCCTAAATTGATGTTGACATCTAAAACTTTTTGAAGGCATTGTGGTTTGGTGGAAGCAAAAATCAGATTGAGTATTTAAAGACCCAATTGGGGACCTAAGTCCACTGTTTACTTGATGAGTTTTAGTTTATTCATCTGTACCAAAGTAAAAGTGATGATTTATCCCCAACATCAAATAAGATTAGAATCTGAACTGTTTTATTAATTATAAAGCATTATGTGCCACAATATCTATTTATTGTAATTCAACAATGTGTTTCTCATTCTCTGAGAGGAACCATCAAAAGAATAACTCAGTAGAATAATAACAATGCCATGGATATTTAATCAAGCTTCAAAGCTACTGCTAAAAGAAGCTATGCTCATTGTAAATAATCTTCTCTTCATCAAATGTAGGTTGATCTTTGTGCAAATGCTGGTACCAGAAAGCTGAGTGTGGACTGGAAAGGATATTGGAGACAGGCTGAAAAGCAATTTGTAGATCAATAAATACTCAAGACCTACTGAGAAGATGGTAAAACCCACAGCTGCATGAAATTGGAATTGTTAAATTCCAATTTGTTTGTGAATAAAGATTTTAGAAAATGTATTTTGATGGCAAAGATTTCACTGAATTCACAATGACAATTATGGTTTTGAAACATACCAGTCGACCGCCTTTCATACCATCACAGCAGAAGAGAGCATCCCAGTTGTATAGTTCAAAAGAATTGAAAAAATTATGATAAAACATTCTACCCATCTTCCAAATGAAATGTATTAAAGGGAACATTACCTTACCCACTCACCAGAAAGAGCAAAAGTATTTCCTCCAAGGAAATGGTGAGATAAGTCACAAATACCCAACAATGTCGGTTTTTTTGTTTGTTTGTTTGTTTGTTTTGTTTTTAATTACCATAAAGTGCATGTGCTCTCCCCGGAGAGACAGAAAACCAACAGAGGAAAAAAGCACCCCGCCTGTTGGTTTGGTCACGCCAAAATCTCTTCTCCTCCATTTCTTCATCCTCTTGGAATTTGGGGCATGCATACACATCCAGAATATTTTACAAGCCACCGGAGCTGGGAGTCTACCCACGGCTGTCCATATGGGATTCAACTTCCTTAAATACCAGGTTACCAGGCTGGCCCCAACAATCTCTTTTTAAACTCTTTGAGTCACTGTTTGTACTGTACTTACATGCTAAACTTTTACATTTTCTTACTGTACACAATGATGACAGGTGAATTTAAAAGATAAGAAAAAATTAAAGTTAGAAAATTTACCAAAAAAAAAAAAAGCCTTTCTTTCTTCTTCCTCCCAAGAGAAGACTACCAATAGTAATTATTCATAGGTGTTCAAGAACATGTCTGATGATTACTTGGCAGGAATAGGAATGGTAGAGGATAAGACCAGGGCTTCTCAATGTTAATATGCATAGTAATCACCTGGAGATTTTGTTAAAATGGAGAAATGGAGAGACTTAATCAGTATTTGGGTTGCGGCTGAGATTCTGTATTTTTTTTTTTTTTGAGAGACTTTTGCTATAGGGCACGTGTGCTCGCCAGACAGACA
The DNA here is from genome assembly GCF_000334495.1 of Tupaia belangeri chinensis. Taxonomy (NCBI): domain Eukaryota; kingdom Metazoa; phylum Chordata; class Mammalia; order Scandentia; family Tupaiidae; genus Tupaia; species Tupaia belangeri. The sequence continues at coordinate 442,450 of NW_006209177.1, read as the reverse complement.
GAGATAGACAGAGAGACAGAAAGTGAGAAATCACCCCCCTAGAGGGGATGGTCACACCGCAATCCCTTCTCCTCCATTCTCCTCTCAGGATCTTGGGCACACACGCACATGCGCCCGGCGTGAGTTTTAAGCCACTGGGTCCAGGACGCAAACTGCGGTCGACCATGTGGGAGTCCAGCAACATAGCCACTATGCTAACTGCTTGTCCCGTTGCTGAGATTCTGCATTTCTAAAAAACTCTGAGGTAATACAAATACTGAAAGTCTGAACCATATTTTAAGCAGCAGGATATTACATTTGTGTTTCTCAAATTTGCCCTTTGAAACAACACCAAAAGTAGTTGTTAATAATGCATAATTCCATCCTCTGGGCACAAATGATTCCTAGGAGTAGGTAGAAGCCCTAAATTACACATCTGAGCAGTAACGGACGTGGAGTTTGAACTCAGGTCCATTTAGTCCTGAGTCACTCTCTACAACATCCTCTTCTAAGAGAAGGTAATTTCTTAGCTGAAATAAATGACTAACTGTCCTTGGGTACATCAGGCACAGCAAAAAGCCTCAATGACTCAGATACCTCTCTGAATTCTGAATATCAAAAAGATATTCCCAATTGGAATCCTATTTTCTCTTTACCTCTTGACCCAGCACTTCCTGACTCACTCCATATCTGGATAGTCTGCCTGACATTCAGCTTGATTCTGGCCCTGAACACTCCCTCAGAGGAACATCAATTCCATGACCAACACCGGGCCCCACAGCCCAGTACAACCTGTTCCCCAGATTCTGCATTTGCTATGGCTCTCTATGTTCTCCTCTGAATAGAAACAGGATTCTAGCAGATGACTTATTTCTAATGATCTTTTTCTAGGCATTTTAGGAGATTCATTGTGTCCATGCATCTGTTTCTCAGACAGCTGAGTCACTTGCCTTCTTCCAGTTGATTAGCAGGACCACCTTCCTCAGATTTTCTTCATGAGTGTCTTTCCAGCAGGTCAGCAGAAAGATAAAAAACAGGAATGTGAAACAAAAAAATAAAATTTATGCAAAACGACTTCTCTAACAGCTAAAAGATGCTACTTTAAAGACACAGTAGATGAGACACTTTCACTCTACACTGACACCAAACCCTTTAGCATTTAACTTCTATTTTATTGCATTCGCTCTTCTTTAAATTCCAGAAAGATTAGCAGACAGGGGAGCTTTGCTCCAAACATGGGTCCTGTTGAAACTTAGGTGATGAACTTGCCATCAGTCGACTAATAATGGCTTTGACAGGGATGACCATCCTTTTCCTAGGTAACTTGCACTCATTTTTATTTTACCAAAATAATGTGTTTGAGAGTGAAATCTATTCTTCCTGCTGCCTTAGGTGCTAGTGACTCTCTCAATACAGATTTATGTCATCTGGAGGTTTTGATTTAAAGAGATTTTCCACAGTGGCCTTAGGCAGATCACTTCAGCACTAATGGGTAAGTCATCACAGCCTTGAAATGATGTCTATAAAGGCTCAATGAACTGAGAATGCAACTGTTTCAGAAATAAATGTGAAATTTCTAATGAACTTACCACATCTATTAGGATATACATTCAAATATATTTTGAATGTAGCCTCCTTTACACTCAGAGAGGGTAGGTAGGAATGAAGAGATCTCAGGGCAGGTAGATTAGTGAGGTAGCCTTTTAACTGGTAAACAGAAGCCTGTGGAACACAAGGAGCATATGTTCATGGCTAAGGGGTAGTACCCCAGAGGCCAAGGACAGCCCAGGAACAGACATCTGTTCCCATTATCAACTAGTCCTGTACTAGGGCTGGCATAAGCTGGTTTATGAAAGTTTGTTAAGCTTTCAGGAGGTTTTTAAAGTCGGATAAAGGAATGTTGGCAACTTGAAATCAACCACAATGAGAATATTTACATCACAGAAATCCTCAAATGCTACAAATTCAGATTTTTCAAAATCACTCATTATTTCATTATGGACAGCCTGTTTACCAGGACATCATGTGCAGAGTTCATAAGGAAAGAAGGAAACCTGCTCAGGTTAAAGAGGGCCCAAGATGAGCCTTACTCAAGGAAATAAGTAACCCCAAACCTACTAAAAAGGCCCAGGATAAGCCCCCAAGATGAGATTTTACAACACAACAATCAAGTATACCCACAAAAAAAAAAAAAGAAAGAAAGAAAGAGAGAAAACGACTCAGGCCCTCTTGGTGCCACCTCCAGCAATCGCCAGTGGCTGAGAAAAATAACTCCCCATCCAGACACAAGCTTTCAGATTTTTCATTACTTAACCTCCTAACAGTTAAGAGTAAAAAGAGACCCTCCCTGCCATGGGATGCGAACCTACTCAGATTCATGAGATCTCTGGGTTCTTTTGCCTATCTTCTACTTATATTCTTGTCTCTGTTAAATTCTTTTTTTTTTTTTTTTTTTGAGAGAGAGGTTTTTGCTATAGGGAGCGTGCGTGTGCCATAAAGACAGAGACAGAAAGATGGTCATGCCAGAATCCCTTCTCCATATTCCTCTCGGGATCTTGGGCGTGCACACACACACACGCCCAGTGTGAGTTTAAGCCATCAGGTCCAGGACTCGAACTGCGGTTCACTAAATGGGAGTCCAGCAACATAGCCATTACACCAACTGCTGGTCCCATCTGATAAATGCTTTTTACCACCTGTGAAAAGGTCTACTGTCCCTTGCCTTACTACACATCACTGAATGACATGTTTCTTGGCCTTCTAAGCCCTAGCTTCCTCATCAATAAAATGGGATTAACAAGAGGCCTGCTACCTGTTGGACCCTGGGACAAGAAAGCAAATGAAGGGTAATATATGTAAAATTTTAAAAATTATAAATCAAGCCATTAAACAACTAAATAAGACATGGCATATCCACTAATTTTGACAACTATAACTCTATAATTATATAAAAAATATGTTTTTTTAATACCACTGAAAATTTTCAAAACATCAAAGACAACCAAAAATATGTCATAGGTCTGGATATTCTATTGATCGGCTGTCAAGGTTCAAATAATTACCAAAATAAAGAGATATCTAATTCACAAATTATTACATATTTACTCAAAAGATATTTCTTTTTCTCACCTTTATTTCAATAAAATCTTTAATTATGTTGTTATAATTAAGATTTTCTTATAACTTGTATTTATTGAAAGTGGTGATCCCAGGAATTTCAAAATTAATTGCACTCAAAGTATGCCAAATTTTAGTATATGTTATAGTAATGGAAATTAAATTTTAAAAGTAAATTAAAATTTGTTAACATTTATATGAAGCTATTTTATGTTAAATAATATCTTTTCATTTTTTTGACTACATAGGTGGGAAACCTCTCCTCACCCTGTTTATTTCAAAAAATGGCAAACCTCAGAAGGACTGCAAGATG
>NW_006209177.1:423905-439026 GCF_000334495.1 Tupaia belangeri chinensis | reverse complement strand
ACTCTTCCATGTCTCTATCTTTGTTCATATAAATACTCAATATCACACTTTTTAATGAGGGAATCTTCAAAAGTTCATGAAAAATGCATGTTGTAAGAAAACTATGCATGAATTTCAAAAATTTTCTGAAACAAAATAAACTCATTCTCTAATTCTATTTTCCATGAACTTTTTAAAGTCCCCTTGTTTATATTAGCTCTAAACCTATATAAGTGGAAAGTTATGAAAACATGAATCATTTAATATTGAAAAATGTTTTCCAGTTGCTATGGAACTGTAAGAATACCATGCTAATTTGCACATATTTCTAGAGCCATGAACATAAGGGGAACAAAATGAAGCTTGACGCTACTGGGAAACAGTATTATAAAAGAATCAGTTGTGTTCATGCTATCAGAGAAGAAAATTGGGTTAATTTGTCTTTTCTGCTACCTAAGCCCTTCTACCACTCAAATGCTCCCTGTACTCTGGTATCAGCTGTGGCACAACTGCACGTGTACAGGTTCCTTTTATCTGGGGATGTAAAAAAAGAGGCGTGGAGAAACCCGACTCTATTAGTAACTTGATTTCAGCCCAGTGAGATTAGAGCAATGACATGTGCCTTTGACACAGGTAAGAGATTTTCCCACATGATTTTTAGTCACTAAACATGTTCATTTCATTTAATTCAAAATTTCCTTTTCCATTTCAACCTACCTGTTTTTATAATGATATCTGACAATATATATAAGAAATAAAATTATGTTTCAGATCATTGGACAGTTAAAAAAATGCTTCGGTTTGAATACCCTGAAATGATTGTTTCCATTGATGAATACATTCATAGTACTATGTGATATAATCTTGTGGACATCAACTAAAGGTGTCAGCATTTGTCAAATACTTAAACACATGGCCCTTTCTTCCATGCTCAATAACATAAGCTAACAGATGAAGAAAATGAGGTGAGGGCCAGTCAGAATTCTCTGACTTGGTGTTTGTGCTTGTTTGAGCTATTTTTGTAAGACTGGTAAAAGAGAATGGAATCCAAACAAGGGAGTGCATAACTAATGTAAATCGAGACCCCAGGGGTACTGTGACTTGCCTGATTATTTTCATGATGTAAGAGGTCTCTGCTTCCCTAGGTTTCAAGAAGAGGCAGGAGAATTAAATATTTGAGGAACAATAAAACTGTGACTTGTGTAATAGAAGACAAAGCAAAACAAATAATCAACAAACAAAAAACAAACATTGGTTCAAAATAGCCTGGCAGTCATTTGATATGTTTACTAAAGAGCTCTGAGATCATTTTGGCTTCAAGCTATTCATGCCTTTTGTTGTTGTTGTTGTTGTTGTTATAATTTTTTAAATACTAACAGCCTTATTTGTAATAAAGATATATATTGATATTTTTCACTATTCTCTTATTAAATGCAGAAACTTAGCTGTGGGGGAGTACCAGTTTGAAACTGCTGTGTATTTTAGTGACTTACTAATTCATGGGGCAGTTCAGCACCTATGCTTCCTTTTGGTGTTCATTATTTATTTAAAACCACACATCTGGGAAATCAGTTTTGTGTTGACTTTCACTTATTTTCCCCAGTAGGTAGATAATTAGTTAAGGCAACAAAATTCAGAACTGAAAATTTGTATTGTAAACACTTTGCTAAGCAACATCTGTCAAGTTAAAATGGTTGATTTGGCCTTGAGTGTCCATTAAAGTTTCTCTGAGATGCATTGTTTCTGGAAGCCACATTGGGTAATAATTAATGTATGGTGTCCAGAATACCCTTGATGAATTTAACTGTTTTCCTCTATATGTAGAGATCAATTTCAAGTCTAGGAACTTATTAATTATGTTTCTGCAGAAAAGAAGTGTCCAAATGTCAATGTATCATCAGTGAAAACTGCAGGTACTGTGTCTTATCGTTGTTATAGACCCAAGTGTATATATATATATATATATATACATGTGTGTGTGTATATATATATATATTCGGTAAAATATATAGCCTACCTGATAAACATTTTCCAAAACAAAGTCAATCAAATTCAGAATGTATGGGGGAATGAAGTCCCACATGAAAAGGAATGCCCTTCTGAGTTAAAGCAAAACACAAAGCTAAAGGAAATTTTAAATGGGAAAGGATAGTTTAAGAGAGTCTCAACTAACATTCATTTGTTCCAATGAGTGCTCTATTCTTACTCACGTTTGATTATACAGTTGTCCAACATGCTTGTGCCCCCACAGGGGGCCCTTTGAAGATGCTAATCTGAGAATGGATAAATCCAAGAAGCTTCAGGAGTATACAGGCTGGGGTTTTCACTATAGGGCACGTGCGCTCGCAAGAAAGACAGAGAGAGACAGAGAGACAGAAAGCGAGAAATCACCCCCCAGGGGAGATGGCCATGCCCCAATCCCTTCTCCTCCATTTTCCTCTCGGGATCTTGGGCACGCACGCACATGTGCCCGGTGTGAGTTTTAAGCCACCAGGTCCAGGACTTGAACTGCATTCGACTACGTGGGAGTCCAGCGACATAGCTATTACGCTAACTGCTGGTCCCTCAGTCCTCCCTTTGAGCCTGTACCAAGGATTTTACCCTGGAAGGGACAGAGAAAAAACTCTGCTCCTGCTGTTCACTATGGAGAAAATCACCATACACTCTAAGACCAGGATATTTCACAGAATTCTTTCCAACAGGTCTTTGAACTTCCCCGGGTAATCAAATTTACCAAGCAAGATGATTCTTTGTCTTTGTTATTCAAAGATCCTAAAAAAGCATAACTTATATGTGTGTACACCTGAGTCTTTGTAAAGACCCAAGGGACAGAGTACAGAGGGAAGGCTCTGTATTCACATCAGGACCCACTACCAGTACAGTGACATGAGTCCAAATGCAGGTGAGAGGTAGATAGATTTCATATATAAATTCATAATAGAATATTGACAACACATTTTAGAAAATGCAATGTCTTGATACTTAACAAACAATAGAAGATCTTCTATTTTAGATCCTAAGACATAACAGTATTTATAACAAAAATATAAAATGCTGAATTTCAGAGTTAAATAATCAACTACCATTGAGTGTGTGAGGAAAATTTTTGTGAAATACTGAAGTACATTAGAAATCTGCAGTGAAGTATTTTCTTCCTTCCTTAACTTCTTTCTTTTTCCTTCTTTCTTTCTCCCCTTTTCTTTCTTTTCTTTCTCTTTTTCTTTCTTATTTTATGTGGGGGTATTACATTTTGCAGATAAAGCTATTTTCAAATAATGAAGATTTTTAAAACACAAAATCTCAACTGTACTATTTTATGACGAATCCTGAGCAAGAATTCTATTTTTGGAGAGGAAAAAAAGAACTACAGGAAGGATCAAGGACATCTGTGATTACAATTGCTTCATATTGCTTAAAGGGGATCAAGTGATTAGTATGTCTGTTTGAAAAAAGAAAATGCCATGACGTCTGTCTAAACAAAGAAAAATGTGACAAATAATGATTCGTTGCTTCCTGAAAGTACAAATCCCTTAAGCTGACATCCCAGTGCTTATGCTTTCTTCAGAGGGGTTTATCTTCTAAAAAGGATAGTTACCAGGAAGCAATGCTGCCCAAGAGAGGAAAGAGTAGTCACTTGGGCATTTACCTCAGAATGAATTCCCTGTTTTTAAATACACCAATACCCAGCTGTGTGATTTTAGGCAAATTACCTAACCTTCTGAACATCAGCTTCTCCATCTGTAAAATAACAATCATTTTATTCTTACTTCTGAGTGTTGTTATGAAGGTTAAATAAAATCATAGCTGCAAAATGATTTATAAATCCTGAAATTCCACATCCATGAAACTAATTAATACCTTCATTCACTAAATGAAGACTGGGTAAAGGAGAACTGAGTATAAAAATAATTATACAATTATAATTTGCTTATTCCTTTCTTTTTGGTAGAGTGTGAAGTCTCTAAGCATGTTTTCTCCCCTCCAGCTACAGAAGATACAGATAAAGAGATGGAAATGATGAAAGAAGATGAGAAATAGAGAACAAAAAATGCACTTGTAGGTAATTAGCTTCCCTGAGGGGGAAAAACAAAACAAAACAAAACAAAACAAAACAAAAAACAAAATAAATAGAAATGAGACAATAATTAAAGAGATAATAGAAGAGGGCCAGCAGGTGGGATAATGGTTAAGGCTCTGGATTTATACACAGCCAACCGCAGTTCGAGTCCTGGACCTGGTGACTTGTTTTCTCATTTTTCCTCTCTATCTTTCTGTATCTTTTTCTGGTGAGCACGCGTGCCCTATAAGAAATTTAAAAATAATAATAAATAAAATAATTATTTTGAAAAAAGGTATAATAGAAGAAAATTTTACTGATCTTTACAAAAAAATTCTCCTGATCAAAAACATTCATTGTATTTCAGTTAAAGTTAACAAAAAGATAACAACATCTGGAATTATCCTGGTGATATTTTTGAATTACAAGGACAAGGAAAAATATCCCACACATAGGTTAGCAGAAAAACCAGACAATTCGTAAAAGAACAAAAACCTATCTAGAATCAGTCATCTGTTCTGCAATACTGAGCACCAGAAGAAAGTAATGTCTACACAGTTCTGAGGGAAAAGGGTTGTGACCTAAGTTTTCTTTACCAAGTCAAGATATCATTCATAAATAAAAGTTACATTCCATCATGAAGAACTAACAGCCATGAACTTTTATGCTTGCTCTGAATGACAGAATTGAGAAAAAGATGTTACAAGTATAAGATGATTTAATGATGTACCTGAAATATACCGTAGAAACAACTGAAGGATAATAAAATAAAGTGAAATAAGAATTTCAGCATTTTCCTGGTTGAAATGTCAGGGTAGAAGGCAATAGTCATTCAGAAGAAAAAATGGGAAGGTGAATGATTATATATAGAAAATTATATTCATAATAGAAATAAGACATGAAATATCTGGAAATACCCTTGAAAGGATCTGTGGGACCAAAATGAAGAAAATCACAAAAGATGTATGAAATAATTTTTAGAAAATACAGTAATAACTAGAGATCAACCAAGACTTTACTGATCCTTTATATTAATATACTAAATATTATAAATATATCTATGTTTCTAAAGTTAGTTCATAGTTTTGAAGTGATTCAAACCAACATTCCATAGGAAAGCAATTACATGCTAATGTTCATCAGAGAAAACAGATGGTTGAGACTTGTATTAGCTTGGAACATTTTGAAGAAGAAGGGAAAAAGAGACATTATAGAGACATTTGCTTACCCAGATATTAAAATGAACTATGAGTCACAGGCATTAAAAGACCTTGATACTAATGAAAATCAACATCCAGATAACTTGAATAGACTATATTGCCCTGCACCAGACTTTATTAAGTAAATCAATTCAACATACGAAAATTAAATTACAGTAAATCAATGAAGAATAGATATTCCTTTAAATAGTGTCAAGGAAAGACGATATCTGTTTGAAAATCACTTAAGTAAATCCTTACCTCAAAGTCAAATATCAAGGTAAATTTCAGATGGATCAAAAAGCTAACTGTAAAATGCAAAAGCCATGAAAACTCTGAAGGAAATGTAGGTGGATATTTAATTTATCATACTGTTCAAGAAGATGAACATATTAAGATCACAGAGACTTAGTATTAATCAAGGAAATCTAAATGAGAGAACAGTTTTGTATTGGTTCTTGTTATGAACTGAGTATTTGTGTTTCTCCAAAATTAGTATATTGAAGCCCTACCTCCAAATATGTTGGTATTAGGAAATGGGACTTTGGGGAATTGATTGGGATTAGATGAGGTTATACCAGTGGAGCCCTCGTGAATAAGATTAGAGTCAAGACAGAACTTGCTTCCTTTATCTACTCTCTGCCAGGTGAATGCACAACAGTATGTCATCAGTCTGCACCTTAGAAAGAGGTCAGGGCTAGAACTCATCTGGTACCCTGATCTCCTCCTTCCAGGCTCCTGAACAGTGAGAAAAATTTTTTGCTGTTTATAAATCACCTATTCCATAGTATTTGGTTATAACATACTAAACTAAGACAGACTTCTATGTCCATTATTTACTAAAGGCCAAAAAAAAAAAAATTGACACTAGCCACAAGCTTGTTCAGTGATTATCTACTCATTAATTTCCGGCAAATTGTATTTGGTTAAATTTGCTATTTATCAAATATATTTGGTAGATGATACCTCCTCTGATACATAAATATATGTAAACTAATATTTCTAAGATGTAATGACAATTTCTTAATGGTGGTGTAAAACCTGAAATTTCAAAGGATGACATAAAGTTGGTTCTATCTCAATCAGCTTGTTGTCCATAGGATACCAGTCAATCCAGTGGGAAAGGAAAACCTCTTTAGCAAATGGTGCTTGGAATCCACCTGCAGAAAGTTAAAACTGGCCCCCCATCTTTTGCCATTAAGAAAAACAGACTCAAAATGGGTCAAATATCTAAATCTGAGACCTCAAACTATGAAACTAGTGATAGAAAACACTGGGGAAACTCTGGGAGACACTGTGATATGCAAAGACTTCTTAAATAAGACCCCCAAAGTATAGGCAATAATCCCCAAAATAGACAAGTGGGATTATATCAGTTTGAGAAATTTCTGCTCAGCAAAAACAAAACAAAACAAAACAAACAACAACAAAAAAAAAAAAACACGGAAATTAGTGTGAACTGACAACCCTTGGAGTGGGAGAATAATTTTGTAAACTATGCCTCAGAAAAGGGGCTGAGAACCACAATACATGGAACTCAAGTGGCTTACCTGGGAAAAAATTTTACTCCAATTTAAAGGTAGGAAAATGAGCTGAACAAAAAACTCTCTAAGGAAGACATACCAACAGTCAGAAAGAATATGAGGAAATGCTCAACATCCCTCATCATAAGGGAGATGCAGATTAAAACCACAATGAGATACCACCTAACCCCAGTCAGAATGGCAAAGATTAAGAATATAAAAAGTGGTAAGTGTTGGCAGGGTTGTGGTCAAAGAGGAACTCTCCTTCACCTTTGGTGGGAATGTAAATTGGCCCAGCCACTGTGGAAAACAATATGGAGGTTCCTCAAAGACCTACAAATAGAACCACCATATGATCCAGCAATTCCACTTCTGGGTATCTACCCAAAGGACAAGAGAATTCTCAGTCTGAAAAGTGTTTGCACATCTATGCTTACTGCAGCATTATTCATGACTGCTAAGATATGGAACCAACCCAAATGTCCATGAACAGATGAATGAATTGAAAAAGTGTGGCATACTATTCAGGCATAAGTACATAAAACCCTGGCATTTGATAGAAAATGGACGAATATGGAAGATTTATTGCAGAGTGAAGCAAGTCAGGCTATGAAAGAGAGACATTGTATGTTTTCACTTAACATATACCCACTTTCCACACTCTATGATAGAGACTGAAAGATAGGAGAACATAAAAGTATTGAAAATAGTTATGGATATGGGAAACAGTGAGGAAGGTGGGGAGGGGAAGAGTATAGGAAAGAAAATTAGGGAGAAAAAATGGAGAGGTAAGACATTTGTGGGACACAGACATAGTTTATTACCTGTTGATGATAACATGTATAGTATTCTCAACTGAAAAAAAAAGAGAAATCAAGTTGGTGTTGACATATCAAAACAGGACTCTCTTACTCTGCCATTTTTGCTATTATAATGAAAGTGAAGAGCTGCTGGCAGAAGACTAAGATATTATCATACTTCATCTTTTAACAACTTCAAAACACTCTTTGTGAAAGTGTCCCTCTCTTAAATCTGCCTTGGACATGGAAAGTTTCCTATGTCATGAAGAGTTTCTTGGATAAATAAAATCTCTTAAAAATATTCCAGTCAAAAGGTTTCTATATCAGTTTTCCTTTAGGACTCCAAAAAGTTAGCAGGGACATGAAAGAGAAGGAAAAGACCTAGAATATGAAAGCAATGTAAAAACTAATTTCAAGAGAAAATAAGGCTGTCTCTTCACATGCTAAATTTTCTCCTTAAGCTTTTCATCTTTTCTCTTTATATTGTTCCATTTCAAGTATTTATAGTTAAGTACTTTTTAAAAATATACCTTTCACCTTCTGGAATACCCATTATATGGATAGTTGAGCCGTTCATGGTGTCTAGAATTTCATGCATGTTATCCTCTTTTTTCATTCTTTTTAGTATTTTGGTACATGTTGGAGACTGTCTTCAAGGTCAGAAATTCTTTCTACTGCTCTGTCCATTCAGTATGCTTTCAAGGGAGATTTTAATTTTAATTTCTTATATTTATCACTTTTAGAAGTGCTGTTTGTTTTTTCTTTTTAAAGTATCTATTTCTTTATGGATTATTCTTTTATATCCTGGAATGATTTTCTCATTTCCTGGAATTGATTGTCTGTTTTTTCTTGCATCTTAATTGAGTTTTATCACAGTGAATGTTTGGAATTCTTTTTTCTGACATTTCTGTGAATTCTTTTGTGTTGTGCTTTGTTCGTGAGAGGTTATTGTGTTCCATCTGAGAGTTATTTTCTTCTTTCCTGTTTCTTCTGTCTCTTTGCTGGTTTTTGATCATCCAATGCAGTATTCACTTCATCCTATTTATTGGAGTAGATTCTGTAATATCAGAGGAGAGAATTTCATTTCTAGATCCCAGGTGTGTTCCTGTTAGAGAGTTGTATTTTCCAGATAAAAGCAGATAAAGCTTATATAGGTAGCTTCAGGTAGTTGGCTCTTCAGCCAGCCTTTTATCTCCTGATGATCTGGGGATGAACCAAGAAGATATAACTTAGTAACATTACCTCTTTGAATATTTACTTTTTGACATTCTCGCTATTAGTCTTTAGTGCTGTGATAGAACTTTTCATTTCTTCTTCTTTTAGCAATATGGTTCTGTTTTCTGTAACTTTTTACTTTTTGTTGGGCAGGAAATTACCATTTCCTCTCTGTCCAGTATTTCTTCAGTTATGGCAAGTGTAAGATTTAACCCATCTATGTGATTCCTGTAAATTACTTTTTAATAGGATTTCTTGATTATTATTTATATCTCTGTGTATATGCTTCTTAGCTTCCTGTTCAAACAAACATAAAACATGACATTTCTTTGTCTATGAAAACTTGTAAACATATTTATTTTAAGATATGTTTAAATTGATATTTTTTTCTTGATTGTGGTGGGTCTGCCAACTTGTTTATCATAGAGTTGAACTTCCATTTATTTATTTACTTAGGAATTTTTATCCTACAGCTCATCTTCCCTAACAGTTATCTTTTTCTCAAATTTTCTCCTGTTCATGGCCTGAGCTATGGAAACATTCCTAAGAAACACTGTTACAAACTAATTCTTATGGTAGTTTGCAGGTTTAGAATTTCTACATTGACCATAGAGGTAGAATATCTGAGTCACACTTACTATGCTACAATGCATAGTGTTTTTCACGCTTTGAATTTCTTGCACAGAATCCATGATGGTATTTAAGCCCATTCCCTTATTCAGTCTGGCTCCCCTTTGGCTCACAAAGCATCAACTCCAGCTCATCCTCAAATCTCAAGATAGTCAAATTACCAATCTCCTTATGCCTCCCCATTATTCTCTCTCATATCCCTCTGAGCTTTATCTTCACTTCACTTACAATTTGTAAACACTTTTTTTTTCACATTTTCTTCATTTTGTATTTCTTGCTCCCAACTAGATGATAAATCATTTTTTAAAAGTCTGTTTCTTAAGGGTGAGAGAGAGAGAGAAAGGCATCTCAACAGGGTCTCCATGTTGCAATCTAACTCAAGTCTCAGTGTGCCTTGATCACAGGCTTATGCATGAGTCCAATGTGCTGAGGGAAGTTCCAGGATATAAGCCCAAGACATCTCATGTGGGTCCAGTTGTGAACCGCTACCTGGTCCTAAGGGGTAAATCTTATAAAGTGGGAACCACATCTATTTTGTTCACTACTGATTTTCTAAACCCTAGCAGGTATAGGTACTCTAATACCAAAGTGGAAAAGGGGCAAGGAGCTTGAACTTTCTTGGAGAATAAAATGATAATAGTAGTCATCATGGTTTAAATAATGCTTTGGTTCCCAATGCTTCATGTTTTGGAATTTGGTCTTAATGGATAGTGATTGGCTGCTGCCCCAAAATTAATTTGTTAGGACTTGTTTATATTGTAAAATTGTTTAGTGAAAAATGAATGCCTTCCCAGGGTAACCTTTGGGTGTGATAATATCATTAGAGTAAGGCCACTATGATTGAGTTTTGGTGGATAAATAAGCAGAAGGCAAGAGACCAGAAGGAAATTCATGGGTTAAATGGACTAAGACAGTGATTATCTCTTAGAGTTAATGGATAATTTTTCTTCTTTACATTTTTCAATTGTCTAATTTTTTATAATGCATAAATAAAAAGAAACAAACACTAAAGAAATATATTTACTGATCATTTCAGCAAATATACATTATTAATTTTTGCTTAATTAATTAATTTATTATCTTTTTAGAAAGCAATTGTTTCTATAGGGCACATGTGCTCCCCAGAGAGACAAAGAAACAGAAAGTGAGAATCACCTCTCTGGGGTGGTCATGCCACAATCTCCTCCATTCTTCTCTTGGGATTTTGGGCACACATGCACACATGACTATACTAATAAGTAATATTCAAGGAGATCCTAATATTCACAGTTTGGATACTTGATGCTGTTATTGGCTTCAGTGTAGCAAGATTCCTGAAGGGACATAAGGGCACATTACTGAAATTTAATCAAATTTGCAGGAGATTAATAGAATCGGCATAGCAGAATCTGTAAAGAGAGTCTCAAAACTAAAGCTGGGTAGAAAGTATGGCTTTTTAAAGTAACTATACGTGTTTATTTGATGGTTCTATGAGATCTCAAAGCCATGAATTTGGCTGCTATTATGCATTGAGTCTACTTTCTGAAAGCTACGTCAAGTTCCAGTGTGATTTCCACTGCCTTTCTGCTAAAGTTACCATTTCTAGTCAAGGCAATTTTAAATTTACTATAATCAAGATTCTATTCTCTTTCTTTTTCACGTGACCACCTTTTAAGCTTGCTTGACTCACTATTCTTGCTGTGATAAAGATGTAGGACTATAGTCTTCATTTTACGATCTAATCCCAAATGCTCCCTTTGATTTACAAAATCACTTCGAATTTCTCTTCTGCAATTAGACAATCTTCTATTGGGCTCATTGCTCAACTGCTCCTTTATTATCACTTTATACTGCTCAGATATTGAAAAAAGAGATTTCTACTCTTTTTTAACTATTTGTTGACCTAGTTACATTTGTAGATTTATTACCAAGCCCAGGAATTTCTACTCAGAATAAAGTGAATATTACAGCATCTACCTTTCATGGTACTTCAGGATAGGTTTGAGTGTTCGGTTAGTTATGAATTCCATACACTCCCTCAGCTAGCATGTGGTTGGAAAACATATTTATTTATGCAGGTAAGATTTTGCTTGACATTTTCTAACACATAATTTAATAATGTTGCTCCAAGAATTCCACTACAGAAAAGTACTCACCACTTGTATTCTCAGTAGGTGAAGTGGACCCTTGGTGGGATTTAGCAGACATGGCATTTTTGAGAATTTATAGTGTGACAATTAATTTTACATTACAACCTGCTTATGTAGTATATTTTAAATACATCTTGAAATTGTTCATTTTAAATTATATGCTTTTATATCCATTTAGGATTTTAAATGTATTCTTGATAAACTGAAGGCAACAGTACTGTCAATTTTCCAAACTGTGAACATCGGGATTCCATTGGATTGTACAGTAGAACACCACGCACTCAGGCAAATCATGTCATAAAGGGTATTTTGTGACATGCATAAATAGACACAATTTATTATGAGCAGAAGACAAGTTGCTGAATCGTATATGTTCCGATTTTAATTCCAAGCATCATTCCAATTTTGTTTGAATTCTAATGTAAGTGCTAGACCAACTACATAATGTATGAGGCCAACTACAATGTAAAAAATGTGGGGGCTCCTTGCTAAAACTTAAGAATTTCAAGAATGTGACAGCAGCACATTAAATCAAGCACAGTACCCTTCTAAAGGTAGGCCCCCTATGTATCTACACAGACTATACATCCATAAAGCCAGCCCTGTGTTTATATCCATACACATGCACATTACATAGACTAGAATGATATACAGAGAAATGACAAAATGTAATACATATTTCTGAGAGATGACATTATGGGTGATTTTAATTCTATTCTTCGTTTTTGCCTGAGTTTTACACATTTTTGACAATGAAACTGTATTACTAGAGTTATTAGGAAAAATACCAACACGTTAGCATGCAAAAATGATACTTTTAATTAAAAGCAGAGTGATGTTCTGGAAATAAACATCACTATTGTTTTTCTGCCTAAAATATGCCAAACAAGGTTCTATGCACTTAATATGTCATCTCCCTCCATTTCTGAGTAACTTTGTGAGATAAAATTATCTTCTCTTTACTTAATTAGTTAATTTATTTCTTTGGAGAGGTTTTTGCTATAGGATGTGTGTGCTCACCAGACAGAGAGAGACAGAGAGACAGAAAGTGAGAAATCACCCCCGAGGGGGAATGGCCACGCCACAATCATGGGAATCCAGCGACATAGCCATTACGCCAACTGCTGGTCCCTAGCATAGACTTTATAATGAACAAATGTATTTGCTTCATGGTTTCTGGAGGCTAGGAAGTTCAAAACCATGGTATTGACATCTGACAAGTGTCTTCTTGTTGAATCATTCCATGGCAGAAGGAAGAAAGGCAAGTATGTGTGTGAAATTGAGAAAGGATGGGGGTTAAACTTTATCCTTTTATCAAGACCACACTTCTGAGATAACTAACTCACTTCCACAATAACAGAATTGATCCATTCATGAGGGAAGAGCTTGAATGATCTGATCATCTTTTAAAGTCCAACCTCTTAATACTGTCACAGCGGCAATTAAATTTCCACAACAGGGGGACAGGTGGTTGTGCAGAAATAAAACACAATGTTCTGCTAGGCTGACCCACATGGAAAAGTTCCAGGTTTGCATCCAGAGACCTCACTGAGTACACTGAGCATGTGCATGTTAGTGATCTGGGGCTGGTTTAGGCTGGGGGTGCATTGTGGTGTCAAGACACTTTCCAGAGTGCTGTCTCTCTCTATCTCTTTATTTCCCTATATCTCTGTTTATCTCACTCATGGAAGAAATAGACATTTTTTAAAAAAATTCAGCATGAATTTTAGAGAGGATATTCGAACTATAGCAGTCATAAAAGGAAAATTCAAGCTTAACATTAGAAGTTCAAGTTTCTGCAACATCATCTGAACCTAAAGTCAGAAAAGCTGGTTGAGACTTTTATAAGCAATTATAGCTTTGAAATCTTTTTTAGTCTATAAAATAGATAATTTAGGATAATAACACTTGTCTTCCTTAAAGAACAGTGTCGTCACGAAGGTCAAAAAACAGTAAATAATGTATGCTTCAATACCAATAAAACTGCTATGTTTCTCTGTTCAGGAAGTTATTTAGTCCTGTGCCTCTGTTTTTGTGGAAAAAATAAATAAAAATAACAATAACAACAACAACAAAAATACAAAAGGACATGTCAAGACAGCATATGTAATAGAAAGTCCTGTGGCCTGGAAATGTACACTCGAGGAATTTTTGAGTATCCATTATGAGCAATTTGTGCAAAATTTGTTTAACTTCCTCCATTTTTGTTCTTCTAAAATCATTCTCATCCAAGAAATCAACATATACTGAAGCTGGGATTCTAAGCCAGGCAGTCTGACCCAAGACTGTGGCACTGTCATGACGCTGTGTCTTGGCTCAAATCAAATAATGCTCTTCACAGCAACTAACTCAATTATCTCAGTCCAGCAATGTCTCAACTTTTTTTTTGCATTAAAGATGATTTTACTAAAGCTTTGGTTATTAACAGCTAGAAATTAAAATGTCAAAATTTCTGTTTGTTTTGTATTTTAGATTTTTGTCATAGGGCACATGCACTCAGTGGACAGAGACATAAAGTGGAAAAGTGAGAAATCACCCCAGCGGGGATGTCCATGCCACAATTCCTTCTCCTCCACTTTTCTTCTGGGATTCTAGGCATGTGTGCACATGGACCTGGTGTTACTCTTAAGCTGCCAGGTCTGAGACAACGTGCAGTTAGCTACATGGGAATTCAGCACCCCAGCCACCATGTTACCAAGGAGTGAGCATGAATTTGAAATCTTTATACAAAATGCTCTCCTAAAATATACTATATGGCATTTTTGTATTTGAAGTTTGAGAAGGCTGTAAGAGGTGATATTTTTCTGCTGGGAGCCGTACCCCAGCCGGGGTGGGTGCACAGGAAGGCGATGTGGGTGAACAGGAATCAGACTAAGACCTCATGCCTTTTAGCATGTTCTTAGCCGGCTACAGCCAGAGTGAATTCTGGACTGCAGCCCTGATGGCCAGAAGTCATGCGTATTTATTATGGAAGGAGTTTTACAGCAGTAGGATAGGTGAGGGGAAGTAAGTGAAACATTTTGCTCTAAAAGTTAAGGAATTCAAAGTATAGGAACAATAATCATAAAACATGACGTCTGTTTTGTTTAGGTATAAACAGTCATAATTTTTAGAACGAGGAAGTCCATTTTTTGGGTGCATCTTCTTCTTAGATCTTGATTACCAGGGAGGGTCTTTGGATGAGAGAGTTTCCAGGAATTTTCAGTCCTAGACCAGGTTGATAACTTTAGTCCCAGATTGGCTTGAGAATTTGAGTCTCGGGTCAGCTTTTGAGAACTTCAGCTTCAGGCTAGGGTAGCAGTAATTACAAGAGCCTAGAAATAAATCCTGTCTGGTTTAGTAAAGACAAGGTTAGTGTATACTAAAGTGGAATACCTATGTTATCTCTGGGGTAGTCTATAGCTAAGAGGGTGAGTCTACATAGGAAAGGAATGTGGTCTTGTGAGTAGCTAAAGGTTACTGTGTACTTGGGACCCCCTATATGCTGCTAGTGACTGTGGCTTGGGAAATGGCAATCTTCCCCTGTCCTGAGAGTAAGGGTGGCTTATGGTCTTTGGGGTAACAGCACCTCGTGGATGAGTCCCTGAGC
>NW_006209177.1:408399-423833 GCF_000334495.1 Tupaia belangeri chinensis | reverse complement strand
GGGGTATGGCAATAAGGCCCATGGCAGAGAAACTGAGTGCAGGCCAGTACAGTAACACAATGAAGGTGAGGTCCAGAACTCGTAAAACTGTTGACCTTGCAAACAGTTCTCCTCAGCTGAGTCCTTGCTCTAGGTACGAGGGGCAGTTCTTTCATACTCAGCTTGTGTTAACTGCATGGTCCCAGCATTTTTCAATACAGTTGATGGCTGCTAAATCTTACTCTTTAATAATATTGCATTAAATAGATTTGGGTATAATGTAAGATAAGGCCTTCTAAATAACAGGTGCTGAAACTACTTGATTGATACATCAACTGACCTCTAACTTTGCTAATTAAATGCCGATGAGGAACTTGTTCGACTGAATTTTAAATGTTTGTATATAGCCTGCATCAGTTGGTTGGTAAAGAAACAACTGATGGAGCCAGTCCATGGAGTGGTAGCTAAGGAGGCTGGATCCCACATGGCCAACCAAGTGGTTCAAGTCCCAGACCTGGTGGCTGAAACACACTCCAGGTGCACATGTGTGCAGGCTGAAAATCCAAAAGGAGGGAGAGATGGAGAAGAGTTTGTAGTGTGGTATTGCCTCAAGGGAGGTGCCTTCTTGCTTTCCCACTCCCTCTCTGCCTCTCTCCAGGAGAGTGAGCATATGTTCCCTCTGGCAAAATTTAAAAAGAAAGAAAGAAACAGCTGATTGTGTACAATCAAGACCTGTGTTAACCACAAGTACACTTCCAAAGTCTCTCCCTCTTTCTTTTTCCCTCTTTCCCCCTTGCCTTTGGTCTCCTACTTGTTCCTTTCCTTTTCTGTCTGTCTCTTTAAATTTGCCAGGGAGCACATGTGCTTATGAGAGAAAGAGACAGAGAGAGACAGAGAGAGAGAGAATGAGAAAGTACCTCCATGGGGCATGGTCATGCTGCAATCTGATCTCCATTTCTCCTGTCTTTCAGGATTTTGGACACACATGAACATGAACCCAGTGTATTTTTCAAGCAGCTGGGTCCTGGACTCAAACTGTGCAGTTGGCCAAATGGGATCCAGTTGCTTTAATCATGGCATGTGTTGCCCTTCCCTTTCTCTCTCTTCCACCATTTCTTTCTCCTCCTCTTGCTCCTTCTTCATTTCTCCCTCTTCTTCCCCCTATATCCCTCTACCCTTTTCATCTCCTGCCTTACCTTCTATCCCGCCTCCCACTCTCTTTCAATATTAATCTCCCTTTTCTTCTCACTCTCTTCTCCCCCTTTTCCTCTCCCTCCCCTTCCTCTGTGTTCCTTTCTCCTTCTTGCATCTTTTCTCCCACACTCCTTATTCCTTTCTGTATCCCATTTTCTCCCCTCTACCCCCCCCATCTTCATTACCCTCTCTCTCCTCCTCTTCCTCTCCTATAGATCTCCACTACATGCTTTGGTGACAAACTATACTGTAGCTCTTCTTCATGGGAGCCCCAGATGACTTTTGTTACCCACACATCACCTTCTTCTCTTAATCATAGCATAGGCCATGTGCTATTATTTTCATCACCCCCATGTAATTGCATGCTACATGTCTCTTTTTCTTCTCCCTCTCAAAAGAAGTATACTCCCTACTTGGTTCTAGTTTCAGAATTCCTCTATCATTTTGAAGGGTTATTTTTTTCCCATTTGTTATTAGCTAATAAGGGTATGTTTGCTATCACTGCAGATTCTTGGAAACAAAGCTAGGACAAAAATGATAAACTTTTGTAAGTTATGTTTTCTTCATAGGCCCTCTAATTTAAAGGTGTGTTAAATTTAATGACTGGACATAATAAAGATAAAGCTATCAGAACCTAAAAATATAAGTGAGGAGTTTAAATAGTAATAAAATATTTAATGCTCCACATCCCTGTTTTGATACTGTTTGGAAGCTTAGAGAAAATCTCTAAGAAATTTGAAAACCAGAAGTCAGAAATTAAATAGGAAGGCCTGGCTCTCCTACAGTGGTGAAGTGAGAGAAGGTTATTTGGATTTAATAAATAAAATTCAGGAAGAATTCAGAGAGTTTTAAATACTAAGAGGGTAGAAAATAAACTGAAAATTTAGTGCATAGTGTCTACTCTGGAGGCAAGTAAAAGATCAGGTGAGAAGAGAGAAAGAGGTGAAACAATAAAGCATCCCTGTTTTGATACTGTTTGGAAGCTTAGAGAAAATCTCTAAGAAATTTGAAAACCAGAAGTCAGAAATTAAATAGGAAGGCCTGGCTCTCCTACAGTGGTGAAGTGAGAGAAGTTTATTTGGATTTAATAAATAAAATTCAGGAAGAATTCAGAGAGTTTTAAATACTAAGAGGGTAGAAAATAAACTGAAAATTTAGTGCATAGTGTCTACTCTGGAGGCAAGTAAAAGATCAGGTGAGAAGAGAGAAAGAGGTGAAACAATAAAGTCTATCCAAGTAATAAAAAATGAGCAGCAATCAAACAGACCTAACAACTTAGCAGATTAATCCAAGCATAGCTTTTGAACCCTAAGTATAACCAGCAAATGTGAACTAAAACCAAAACAAAACAATAAGAGAGGATTGATTCTGTTTTTAGTAAACTTGAAATCAAGAGGAATCATGATCTAATTATTTTGAAGGCAGAGAACACATACACCACCAAACTCTTAACCATGGACAAACACTAAGTATAAGATGACTACAAATACAAAGAATAACAATTCACCAGGGTTATCTTTGCAACTTGCAGTGCTAAATTTCCCTGGCACTCCCTGCTGCCTGTGATCAACCCACTCAATGGAAGTTATGGGTCTGACCTTGGCAGGCCTCTTTTCATGAGTACGCCCCAAATTCCCAGGGTTATCTTTGGAACTTGGGGTACTTTGTCCATGTCTGGTGCCCCCTGCTGGCTGGGTGCAGTGTGACTTGATTCTCTTCACAAAGTTATATCTCCTTAATTTGTTCCCATCTCATCAGGAATTGAAAGTTCAGAGGCGCAAACCACCTGAAGTTTCCTGTATAAGTTTTATTCACATGGAAGACACAGCCCTCTAATAAGAACACATCAGGGACCTAAGGGTGACACTCTCTCCTCCAGTACTACAGAATCTACTTTGATAAGTAGGAAAAAGTGAATAGTGTATTGGATGATCAAAATCCAGCACAGAGATAGAAGAAACATGAGAAAACAAGGAGGTTACTCTCTCCCTGATGAGTGCAGTAGCCCTTTATGAATGATGGACAGCACAAAGGAATTCACAGAAATGTCAGAAAAAATTCCAAACATTCACTGTGACAAAGATCAATGAGATGCAAGAAGGAACAGACAATTAGTTCTAGAAAGTGAAGAAATCATTTGAGGACATAAAGACATAAAGAGATAAATACCCTAAAAAAGAATCAAAAAGAATTCTGGTAATGAAAAATAAATACAAGAAATTAAAATTTCTCCAGAAAGCATTGACAGCAGATTGGACCATGCAGAGAAAATAATTTCTGACCTCGAAGACAAAGTCTCCAATAAAACCAAACTACCAAAAAAAAATGAGAGTAATATACAGTAAATTCTAGACACAATGAAATGCCAAAATATCCATATAATGGATATACTAGAATGTGAAGAATCTGGTAAAGGCATGGAAAAGGTCTTTCACGAAATACTATCTAAAACCTTTACAAATCTAGAGAAACAAATAGAAATACATACCCATGAAATAAAAGTACCTCCCAATAGAATCAACATAAGAAGATCCTCTCCCTAGCACATCGTAGCCAGATTGGTAAAAAATCAAAGACAAAGACAATATTCTAAAAATGGCAAGAGAGAAATGTCAAGTTACTTACAAAGGCTATCCCATTATGTTAACATCTGACTTCTCAACTAAAACAATGCAGGCAAGGAAAGAGTAAGAAGATGTATTCAAAACATTAAAAGAATCAACCAAGGATACTATATCCAGCAAGATGACCTTTCAAATGGAAAAAAGAAATAAAATCATTCTAAGATAGACAAAAACTGAAAGAATTCAATACTAGACCAGCTCTACAAGAAGTACTGAAGGGAGTTTTGTATCAGGAAAGCTAAAGAGAGACAGAAATAAGAGAACAACAAACAAACAAACAAAAAAAGCAAAAAGAAACCCAATAAAATGGCTAACAAAATGACAGAGATAAGTCCACAAATATCAGAACAATATTGACTGTTAATGGATTAAATTTTCTATTAAAAGACACAGACTGCCTGGATGGATTAAAAACAATAGAAAACAAAAGCTATCTATATGCTACTTACAAGAAACATACCTCAGTGATAAAGACATACATAGACTAAAATCAAAGACTGGAAAAAGATAATTCCATGCAAATGGAAACAAAAAAATGGCTGGAGTTGCTATACTAATATCAGACAAAATAGACTTTAAGAAGAAATATGTTAGAAGAGACAAACAAGAACATTATACAGTACTAAAAACACAGTACTTAAAGGACCTGTTCACCAAGAAGATATAACACTTGTAAATATCTACACATCCAGCATTAGAGCACCCAAATATGTGAAAGACACACAGTTAGATCTAAAGGTAGAGATAGACTGTAACACAATAATCATTGGAAATCTAAACACCCAACTATCTCCTCTGGACAAAAATAAGAAGATAAAAGATCTACATGAGGGACCAGGACTTAGCGTAATGGCCATGTCGCTGAACTCCTATGTAGTCCACAGCGGTTCAAGTCCTGGACCCGGTGACTTAAACTCATGCTGGGCACGTGTGCATGTGTGCCCAAGATCCCGAGAGGAGAGTGGAGGAGAAGGGATTGCGGCATGGCCATCCTCCCCTGGGGGGTGATTCCTTGCTTTCTGTCTCTCTGTCTCTGTCTTTCTGGAGAGCACATGCACCCTGTAGCAAAAACCTCTCCCCCCACCAAAAAAAAAAATAAAGATCTACGTGATATCATAAATAAAATGGAGTTAACATCTATAGAACACTTCACCCAACAACCACAATATGTACATTTTTTTCACCTCCAGAAGGAACATTTTCAAAGATCAATCACATGATAGGGCACAAAACGAGACTTTACAAATTCAAATGTATAGAAGCTATATCCAGCATCTTTTCCAATCTCTATGGAATCATACATGAAATCAATTACAGAAAGAGCCTTCAAAAACTGCACAAATATGTGGATACTAAACAGCCTACCCTTGCATGACTTCACAGCCACAAAAGAAATTAAGACTGAAATAAAAAGTTTCATAGAAACCAATGAAAATGAACAAAGAAGCTTTTATATCCTATGGGACACAGCAAAGCAGTCATAAGAGGCAAGTTCATAGCAATTAGTGCTCATAAGAAAAAAAAAAGCACAGAAATGTGACAAATTAACAATCTCATGACAGAATTCAGGGAACTGATAAAACTTCAACAAAAAATACCAAGTGAAAGGAAATAACAAAATTTGAGTAGAAGTTAATAAAACAGGGAATAAAACAACTATACAAAAATAAATGAAACCAAAAGCAGGTTCTTTGAGAAGATAAACAAGCTAATCAAGAAGAACAGAGAAAGAAACCAGATAAATCAAGTCAGCAAGAAAATAGATGATATTACAACAGACATAACAGAAGTACAAAATATTAAGACAGAATAAACCAACAAACGAGAAAACCTAGAGGAAATACACAAGTTTCTGCACACATATAATTTGCCAAAATTGAAACAGGAAGAAATAGAAAACCTGAATAGACCCATAGCAATAAAATTGAATCAGTATTAAATAGTCTCCCAAGGAAGAAAAATTCAGGTTCTGGTGACTTCACTTCTGAATTCTAGAAACGTTTTAAAGAAGAACTAACCCCAATTCTCCTCAAATAATTTCTAAAGATACAAAAAAGAAGGAACCCTCCCAATTTTATTCTTTGAATCCTCCATCATCCTGATGCCAAAACCAGACAAAGACATAACCTAAAAAGGAAACTACAGGCCAATACAGATGCAAAAATTCAAGCCTTTACAAACTCAAATTTTTCAATGTATTGTAGGCTATATCCACCATTTTTTCCAATCATGATGGAATCATACTTGAAATCAACTCCAGAAAAAGCCCTCAAAAATTCAAGCTTTTATTACCTATGTGACATAGATTATAAAAAAAAAATACGTGGAGACTAAATAATCTACTCTTGAATGACCTAATCAAAAAAAAAATACGTGGAGACTAAATAATCTATTTTTGAATGACCTGATGAATACAGATGCAAAAATTTTTAATGAGAGAATTCAACAACAAGTTGTATCCAACAACATATTAGAAAAGATTATATACCATTACCAAGGAGGCTTTATTCCAGGTATGCCAGGATGGTTCATGCTCAAAACAATAAATATAATACATCATATTAACAAAAGGAAAGATAAAAGTCATATGATCATATCAATCAATGCAGAAAAAGTGTTTAATAAAATACGACATCCCTTTATGATTAAGACTCTCAGTGAAATTTGCATAGAAGGGACATTCCTTAACACAATAAAACTGACTATGACAAACCCATAGCTATCATCAGACTAAATGGAAAAAAGCTGAAAGCTTTTCCACTAAAAACTCGAACAAGACAAAGCTGCCCACTTTCTCCACTCCTTTTTCAACGTAGTACTGAAAGTTCTAGCCAAAACAGACAAGAGAGTCAAATGAAAGGCATTTAAATAGGAAAAGAAGAAGTTAAATGATCTCTATTTGCAGATGATATGATTCTATACATAGAAAATCCAAAGAATACACACACACACACACACACACACACACAACTTCTTGAAGTGATAAGTGAATACAATACAATGGCAGTATACAAAATGACATAAAGAAATATATAGCATTTTTATACACTAGCAATAAGCAAACTGAGAATTGAAGAAAGCAATCTTGTTTACAGTAGCCACACAAAAAACAAGAAGATATCTAGGAAGAAACTTAGCCCCCAAAAGTGAAATACCCCTAAAAGGAAAACTATGAAACACTTGAAAAACATATTAAAAATGATACCAAAAAAATAGAAAAATGTCCTTGTTCTTGGATTGGAAGAATTAATATAATAAAGATGTCAATCCTACCCAAATTAACCTATATATTCAATTTAATTCTGATTAAACTACCAGAGATATTCCTCACAGAAATAGAAAAAAAAAGTCACAATTTATTGGAATCATAAAAGGCCCTCTATCAACAAAACAGTACTATGCAAGTGGGATAAAGTGGGAGGCATTCCTCTTCTGACCTCAAAACATATTATAAAGCTTTGATCATCAAAACAGCATGGGATTAGCACAAAAACTGACAGGTGCATCAATAGAACAGAATTTAGAATCCAAAAATAAACACCAAAACATATAGTCTTTTTTTTTTTTTTTGAGAGATTTTCACTGTAGGGTGCGTGCGCTCGCCAGACAGACAGAGAGAGACAGAGAGACAGAAAGCGAGAAATCACCCCCCAGGGGGGATGGACACGCTACAATCCCTTCTCCTCCATTCTCCTCTCGGGATCTTGGGCACCCACGCACATGCGCCCGGCGTGAGTTTTAAGCCACCGGGTCCGGGACACGAACCGCGGTTGACTACATGGGAGTCCAGCGACATAGCCATTATGCTAACTGCTGGTTCCCAACATATAGTCTTTTGATCCTTGACAAAGGGCACAAAATAATCTCGCTACAATCCCTTCTCCTCCATTCTCCTCTCGGGATCTTGGGCACCCACGCACATGCGCCCGGCGTGAGTTTTAAGCCACCGGGTCCGGGACACGAACCGCGGTTGACTACATGGGAGTCCAGCGACATAGCCATTATGCTAACTGCTGGTTCCCAACATATAGTCTTTTGATCCTTGACAAAGGGCACAAAATAATCTAGCGGGAAAAAGAAAATCTCTTCAGCAAATGGTGCTGGAAATACTGGATATCCACCTGCAGAAAAATAAAACTGGACTCCTATTTCTCACCATTAACCAAAAAATCAACTCAAAATGGATCAAAGATCTAAACATAAAACCTCAAACTACAAAACTACTGGTATAAAACCCAGGGAAAATTCTTGAATACTTTGGAGTAGTCAAAGACTTCATAAAGAAGACCGATAAAGCACAAGTAATAGTCTCAAAAATAGAGAAGTGGGACTACATTATGCTAAAAAGCTTCTGTACAGCAAAAGAAATGATAGAGTGAGGAGACAACCCTAATTATTGTTATAATTAGGGAGAATATATCTTCAAACTATGCCTCAGATAAGGCACTGGTAACCAGAATATACAGGAAATTCAAGCCGCTTATCTGAAAAAATAAATAAATAAACCCAATTTAAAAAAAAATCAAAAGATGGAAAAATTAACAGGACAACTCTCCAGAGAAGACATACAAGCAGCAAAACAGCATACGAAAATATACTCATCATCTTTTATTGTAAGTGGAATGCAAATCAAAACCACAATAAGATACCCCTTAATCCCTGTTGAATGGCTAAAGTTAAAATATAATAATGATAAGTGCTGGAGAGGCTATGGTGAAAAGGGAACCCTCTGTTGGTAATAATGTAAATTAACAGCCACTATGGAGTATGATATGGAGATTCCTCAGAAACCTACAAATAAAACTACCGTATGACCCTATATCCACTCTTAGTTATCTAGTTATCTACCCAAAGGATAGAAAAATCCTCAGTTAGGGGAACCAGCAGTTAGCGTAATGGCTATGTCGCTGGACTCCCACGTAGTCGACCGCGGTTCGTGTTCCGGACCTGGTGGCTTAAAACTCACGCCGGGCGCGTGTGCGTGCGTGCCCAAGATCCCGAGAGGAGAATGGAGGAGAAGGGATTGCGGTGTGACCATCCCCCCTGGGGGGTGATTTCTCGCTTTCTGTCTCTATGTCTCTCTCTGTCTGTCTGGCGAGCGCACGCGCCCTACAGTGAAAAATCTCTCCCCCCCAAAAAAAAAATCCTCAGTCAGAAAAGCAGTTGCATATCCATGTTTATTGCACCATTATTTACAATTGTCAAGACATGGAATCAACTCAAATGTCCAATAATAGAGAAGTGAATTGAAAAAATGTGGCATATGTGCTCTGTGGAATGCTACTTAGTCAAAAAAAAAAAACAGTGAGACTCTGACATTTGATACAAAGTGGATGAATATGGAAAACCTAATGCTAAACGAAATAATTCAGGCTATGAAAGACAGGATTTACATGTCCCCATTCAATATACTCTGAATGTCTGTACTTTATAGCAGAAACTGAAAGGTTGAATGGTATTATAGCAGGAAGACAACTGTAGATATTAGAGATAGTAAGAGTGGTAGAGAGTTATCGGGGGTGGGTGAAAGGGGAACAGGGAAAAAACTTTAATTGACAAAAAATGAAAAGTTATTTGCTGATGATAATATATATGATAATGTCTTTGTCTTGACTGATAAGCACTGTATTTGTTCTGGGAACAACCATGTACACTGTAAAGATGTATAATAATTAAATGTAAGTAATATATATTCACCCATACATGCTTATATATCACACTGTACCACACAAATATGCATAGCTATTATGTGTCAATTAAAAAAATCATAAAAATAAAAATAAAATAAATAGAAGTTAAAAAAGAATGACAAATCAATGCTCCTACCACTTACATAGTCAAGTAGAAGATCAAGTTGAAAAGGCATGTAATGAAGCATCATATAAATGAGAACATAAAGTACCTGGCCAGGAATAGATAAGGAGTTAGAAATGGATGTCTGAGAATATGAAAAGATGTATTTGAATTATACTTTATTTTCATTTCTTTTCTATTCTACATATCTAGCTATGTATCCTGGCAGTAGGAGTGACAGATGTCTACTATTTTTTTAATGTGCCTTCTTTCTTATGAACAATTTTACTTGTAAAATCTCATGAGAATAAAACTATATACTAGATGGAGCCATAGGAAATTGATCTGCTGCTTATTAAGACACCATACTGCTTGCTCATTCTTACGGAATTTGTTAAGGATCTCAATGGCTTTAATAAAGCAGATCACCCTGTGCCTGACATACTTCATCTAATCCCTCCAGTGAAACACAGGGTGTAATTTTATAGAAATCATTTTAAAAAGACACTGCTCTTTCCAGTCATGATTGGTCACTCAGCGAAGGAACCTGTGCCCACTGTGTGTCAGGCACAGTTCATAATGATGTTAGACTATCCTCTTTGAGTTTGATGGAGAGAATTAAAATTAGAGTGATACTTTTTTTTTTTTTTTTGGAGAGATTTTCGCTATAAGGTGCGTGCGCTTGCCAGACAGAGAGAGACATAGAGACAGAAAGCGAGAAATCACCCCCCAGGGGGGATAGCCACACCACAATCCCTTCTCCTCCATTCTCCTCTCGGGATCTTGGGCACGCATGCACACACGCGCCCGGCGTGAGTTTTAAGCCACCGGGTCTGGGACTTGAACCGCGGTTGACTAAGTGGGAGTCCAGCAATATAGCCATTACGCTAACTGCTGGCTCCCGAGTGATACTTCTTCAAAGGAAATATGCATGTGATAGTTAAGTGCAAGTGCTAAACGGTAAATTCACAGAGGGAAGCCATTCAGAATTTGATCATTTGTTTTTGTTTATGTAACTTTGGCTATGTTCCATGTATTTGCTTCAAGGTACAGTATTAGCACGTTTCAAGGTTTCAGACATTCCCATATCCAGCCTTTAACAGAAAAACCATATCCCTTATTATTTCCGTATAGCCAGGTGGAGAAGTTGGCACCTACATAAGTCCACTCAGTTTCTCAGGCTGCTGAAGGTAGATTTTCTAAAATGAACACTTCTTGTATTCAACAAGAACAGTGTCAAGGAATATTTATTGACTGTATTCACTAAGCTAAGAGTGGTAACAAAAACATTTGGTAATATATGGTGGAAGTGTTTGACAGCAAGGATATAAAGTGCTTACGGGCTTGTGTAAGGTGATGTTGAGTGCACAATTAAAAAAAAAAAAAAGAAAACTAAGAGGAGCCTGGGCTCCATTTGCTGACAGAGGATGAAGAAAACTGACAGGAGCTCTCTGGAGAGATAGCAGGTGAAGGAAATGCCAGAAATGTGACTGAGAGAACGGAAATCTCCAAGTTTGAGGTTGATTGGAATGGAAGGGATATTATACATAACCTAATTTTCTTAATGCATACTTAATTAGGGTTAAGGGCATGTCTACATTTTAAAGGTTCAGAGATATTTAGGCTCCTGCCAGAATCTCCTTGGAGAAAGAATTGGAGCTTAATTTATACATAAAAGTGTGAGGAGTAGCAGTTTTACCCACAATTCTAAAGGGAATAAGAAAAAAAAAAAGAGGACATTAAATAGCTTACTGTTGTTTTGTATATTTGCTTACTTTTTGTTGAAACCAGATCTCCAAAATACTTCTTACTCATAAGGCTTTCCTTTATTAATTCATGAATTATTGAAGCCATTCTTAGGATTAAATACCATTTTAGAGTTTATAAATAGTTCTATTTTTAGTATAAACTGACAGGCCCTTGTCACTCATGTGAATTTCTTCAGAAAACAGGTTTTGTGTGAATTTCCCAAGTGCCCAGACAATTCTGTCAAAGCTACTAAAACTCTAGACACTTGTAGACTTCTGGTGGCAGAATGACCAGATACCCTGGGGTTGGCATTTATAATTAAAAATCACTAATCATGTTTTAAAGTAATGCATGGTCCCCCCTAAAAGACTAGGTTGGTTTTGACTCTGACTTCCATCTTTGAGTTCTATGCCATTTTCATTTTTAACCAGCGATTATGCAGCCATGCAAAATAGAACTTTCAGTGATAGAAAAAAGGTTTAAAAATCATTGCTGTCCTTCCATGTAGTTTCCCCTCTCCAACAGGTAGACTACCAGGTCCTAGAATATTGTTCTCATTTTCTCCCAGTCTCTTCTCCAATCTTTGGATCCAGCCCTGCTTTTATATCAAATCACTCCTTAGTCATGGAGCTCCCTCTTCCTAGCAATTAGTCTCAGGATTTGTTTTATATATTCATATTACTATTTTGTTTATTTGTTCTAGGAGAGATTTTTGCTACAGGCCTTGTCTGCTCACTAGAGAGGCAAAGAGATAGAAAGTGAGAAATCACCCCTAGGGGGATGGCCACACCGCGATCCCTTTTCCTCCACTCTCCTCCTGGGCTCTTGGGCACACATGCACATGCACTCAGTGTGAGTTTCAAGCCGGTGGGTCTGGGACTCTTACATGGGATTCCAACAACATAACTATTACATCATCTAGTGGTCCCCAGATGACTATGTAATAAGATTTTTTTTTTATCTTTCTAACTTCTCCAATCAGAAATTTTAAAATCATTATGAAAAAAATTATTTTGGCTTTCCTTTGAGCATCTGCCCTTTGAGATTTACCCTTTCTTTAGCCTTTCTTCTTTGAAAGTTTAATTTTTATGTTTTCCTGTATTATCTTATTATTGTAATTTAAATTCTAAAACTATACTTAAAAATCAGGTTCTAAATGATATGTTTGTATTTTAATTAAATATAATTTCAAACCAAGGCTTTTCTATTCTGAAATTAATTATGATTTTTCTGTTTCCATTGGAGAATATTAATTTCCACCAAACATGTACTTAAATCATGGATTTTATTGGGAGTATGACTGCAAAATTACTTTGTTTACATGTAAAAATATCTCATAAGAGTTGTATACTTCTGAGTTTTTCTTCCCTTTTTTGAATTTTTTTTGAGAGAGATTTTTGGTACATGTGCTTACCAGAGACAAAGATAGAAAGAGAAAGTGAGAAATCACTGCCTCAGGGAGGGCCATGCCACAATCCATTCTCCTTTATTTTTCTCTTAGGGTTTTGGGCATGCAAGCACACGTACCTGGTGCGTGTTTCAAGGTGCTAGATCCAGGACTTGAACCCCAATCACCATGTGGGAGTCCAGTGACATAACCATTACATCATCTGCTGGTTCCACTTCTGAGTTTTTCAGTTATGCCAAGTCATAGATTTCACATACTTGCAAGACAATTAATGTTTCACATGGAGTGACTACATCTTCCTAGGGTTAGCACTGAAAGTATTGTGTCCTGGGAGCCCCTTCAATCCCAGGAAGACAAGGTTGACATAGAGTTGTCCAGAAGTGAAAAAAAGATGAAATAAAAAGCAACATTGTATCTAGCTCAGAGTAAAAGTCTAAAACTGTCACTCCCTTTTCCTCCTCTTCCTACACAATCCTCTGGTCCCAGAAAGGAGGTTTCAAAATCTTATTCCTAGCTCTGATTTCTTCTAGTTGATATAGTATCAACTACATTCACCTCTTCACCTTGAGACAGAAAAAAAATTTCAAAAAGAAAAGAAACCTTACTCTACTTTCTAAATGTACAAACATCCCTCATACATTTTGAGACTGTCCATACAGATAGTCAAGGCTCACTTTGCCATAGTTTCTCAGATTACAAAATCCTCACCATAGGTCATCTTATCTGTCTTCTATTTGTTGTACAGCCTCGACAGCTTTTCACTATTTCAGGAAATATACAAGCATATAATCAGCAGAGTGGCAGTAAATTGGAACTCTCTGCTACAGCTGGGGTTTCGTCCACTCCCCTCCCTGAGGCCATGCAAGGTCATTCTGGTTTCTTTTCTTGCCTAGAAAAGATGGCAAAATTATGGATATATATTGAATGATCACAGCAAGGGATACATGTAACTACAGTAAAAAAGTATAAATTGTGTCTCCATCTTAGTTAACTTTGAGACAAAGTTATAGGAAAACACTAAGGGGGTGGGGGGAGGCAGCTAACATAAGAACTTCACTCCCTAGTGACACTAAAAGATGTCAGAAAGCTCTGGTTACAACTCAAGTCAAGCAGACATTATGTTTTCTAAGGGGCTTTGATAACAGATGCCCATTTCAAGATAATTTCATCATTAATACCTGACAAAGCATCTGACACTTAGAATGCAACATGGTGTAGCAGAAAGAACACAGAATTGGAAGGGCAAAGAGAAGCAATATTCTACTCCTGGATTTGCTCATAGAGATCTGTGTGACCTGGGTCATGGAGGCACTTGATAACTACTTGTCCTCTAATGAGTGCATTATACAAAAGCCTAGAAATAGATGTACCTGTTAATAACAAGAAACAGAAAAGCCTAGTGCTTCTCAGGGCTCTCACATGTGAAAATACAAACATGTATATAAGGAAGAGACAAATTGATCATCAGAAGAAACAATGTGTGCAGATCTGAGATCTGGAGCAGGACCACACAATCTCACTGTTTACTGACTAGTATGGATGGGAGCAGGGAAGCAAGGGGGTGGTATTATTGGGAAGCCTGAATTGCGCTTTACCTTATATATGGTTTTAAATGCTTCAGACTTAATGGAAAATTATCTGTTGATAATAATGTGTATGGTAATGTCTTTGACTGAACTGATATACAGTGTATTCATGGTAGGAAGATTGAGCTTGCTTGCTGCAGAGATGTACAGAGATTAAATGTAAATAAAATAAGAAAATTGAAAAATTGAAAAAAATGGAAAAAAATGCTTCAGACGCTATCCTATTGTCAGCAAGGACAACTATTGCTATGTTGAATGCCTTTTTTCAGAAAAAAAATTTACTCTAGTGGCAATATGAAAGATCAATCAGTCATGATTCCTTGGTCATCAGAGGCCAGAGGAAGGGAGCTGGAGATCAGGTTAGCAGATGGTTATAGCAGACAAAGCAAAAGACGTTAAAGGCATGCATGGTAACACCTGTGACAGGATAAACATTGCTGACTTTGAAGTTTTACAGGCTGTCATGTCTGTCCAACAAAAAGAGGATCTTATATTTGCTCTCTTGATTCCTTCCCCCGCCCCCACCCTCCACCACAACACACATACACTTGCTTTCCTCCCGTCTCCTCCTAAAGCCTAAAGGGTCTTTCTTTATTGGGGAGAAGCAGGAGAGGTGGCAATGAAATAAAGAGATTTTAGTATTTGTTTTAAAATCATATTGATTCAAATTTGGAGCTGAAGAGATAATTTGGACATGGGAGATGTTCTGGGGCAGATGTGAGTGAAAGGAAACTAAGAAATGGAAGATTTGATGGCTTTGTCTTACAGATTGTGACTTAGACTCCTCAAAGAGAATAGTAAATAATACAATTATTTAAAAATCTCCTTTGGATGCTGAAGTATGCTGCCTACAAGATCAGATGACATAGATCATTTTGGATGCTGAAGTATGCTGCCTACAAGATCTGCTGACATAGATCAACAGATTCAAAAGGAAATTCCCCTTTCTTGAATGTTTTCTATCTCCATTATACTGGGTCTTACATTCCGAGTAGATACTAGGCTCACCATTACGGAGATGAGTAAACTGAGGATCAAGCGTTCAGTAGTGTCGTCAAAGCCACAAAGTGAGTATGCAGCAGAGCTTGAATCAGATCTTGT
>NW_006209177.1:400052-408382 GCF_000334495.1 Tupaia belangeri chinensis | reverse complement strand
TCTTTCCACTTCGTTTCCTGGCTACTGATGGGAGATTTTGTACAAAGGTTTTTAAAATCAATAAGGAATTTTTCACTCTTTTTACTCTGTCATGCTGCCTCCCAAGATTGAACTAAGGCAGACACAGTAAAAATGGCGAGGAGATAAGGCCAGGAAATGGGATAGTGATTAAGGCACTGGACTCCCATACAGCCAACTGTGGTTGAATCCTGGACTAGGCAGTTTGAAAATCACACTGGGCATGCATGCGTCAGTGCCCAAAATTCCAGGAGGAAAATGGAGGAGAATTAATTGCAGCATAGCAAATCTCCCCTGGGGGAGTGATTTCTCACTTTATCTCTTACTGTCTCTCTCTGTCTCTCTCCAGCAAGCACATGCACCCTATGCCAAAAGCCTAAAAAATGGGGGAAGGGAAAGGGGCTAGTATTTTTTTTTGAGAGAGAGATTTTTGCTAAAGGGTGCATGTGCTCACTAGAGAGACAGAAAGAGAGAGAGACAGAAAGTCAGAAATAACACCCCGGGGGGGAGGGGATGGCCACACCACAATCCCTTCTCCTCCATTCTCCTCTTGGGATTTTGGGCATGCGTACACACGTATCAGATGTGAGTTTTAAGCTGCTGGATCTGAGATTCAAACCATGGTCAACTATGGGAGAGTTCTGCTACATAACGATTATGCTATCTGCTGGTCTTGGAGATAGATTTTTAAAATGATTGGGCCAGCTCCATGGCCAGGTGGTTGAAGCAGCAAGATCCCACATTGACAACCCCAATTTGAGTCCCACTAGCTTGAGAAATGTCCCTAGGTGCATGTGTGCTCAGAATCCTGACAGGAGAGTGTAATGAAGGAGAAGGGATTGTGGTGTGACTATTCCCAATGGGAGGTGCTCTCACTTTCTCACTTCACCCTCTCCATCACTGTGTTTCTCTCTGGAGAGGGAATGTTCCTTCTGGAAATTTTTTTTTTTTTTTAAAGAGGAGTTAGCAGGTGGCATAGTGCTCAAGGTGCTGGACATCCACGTGGCCAACTATGGTACAAGATCTGGACTGGGCAACTTGAAACACACCAGGCATGTGTGCATGTGTGCCTGAAATCCTGAGAGGAGAGTGGAGGAGAGGACTGTGCAGTAACCATCCTCCTAGGGAATGATTTCACACTTCCTGTCTTTCTGTCTCTCTGTCTCTCCAGCAAGCACACATGCCCTATAGCAAAAATCTTTCTCAAAAAAAAAATGGAGGCAAAATAGATAGAACTAGGGAATCCATGACTTGTTAGAGGTGTAGGTGAACAACAGAAGGTTATTCTGAGGTGCATGGTGAGGCTGTAATCAATATTTAGAGTGGAAGATGAGGAACAAACAGAGTGTAGCAGAGAAAATGTTAGTTGAGGCATGATGAGTTGGAGGTTCTTATGAGATGTCGAGTTGGAGATGATCCAAAAGAACTTCTAAGTATGGAACTTGAAGTTAAGAGAAGTCAGGGCTGGAAGTACTGATTTAGGAGCATGTACATACAGGTGAGAATTATTCCAATTAGAGTAAATAAGGTCACCCAGGAAGAGTATTATAGTCTTCCTGACTCCAGGACCTACAGACTTTGCGTAAAGATAAACCTCTTCAGTATCCTCACTGATCCTATCAGCTACAACTTTTTTCTAGCACAAAATAACTATAGTAATATTTGTTGGTGAAAACATTTATTATTTTTACACTAGAAATTATTGTTAGTACTGTTTTGGACGTAAGAAAACTAGGAGACAGAGAAGTTAAATAACTTTTCAAAATCCATAGAGCGTATTAGAAACTGAAATAGAAACTGAAATCAGGCCAATTGTCTACAGTGCTTATACTTTTCACCACTCTAAAGTGGCTCTTCTTAGCATCCAGTATTTGTTAAAATAAACTGAAATGTATTTATGTGAGTATTATTGTTCCTCTTTTGGAAATTTGGAGAGTCGAAATTAGAGAAATGATTAGAAACTGCTGTATCTCTTACTTTTTTTAAACCTCCTCTTCCCTCAGGGAGATGGCCATGCCATGATCCCTTGTCTTCCATTCTTCTCTAAGGATTTGGGCGTGAACACACATGTGCCCAGTGTGATTTTCAAGCTGCAAGGTCCAGGACTTGAACTGTGGTCAGTCATGTGGGAGTCTAACACTTTATCCAGTATACTTCATGACCCTCTGTACCTTACTTTCAATCTTAGTGTCTGGTCATTCATGCCACATACACTTAAACAAAACCCATTAGAAACCTTAATAAAAGATATAATCAATCGGCAGCTAGTTGGAGAGATTCACCAAAGAGACATAGTAACTGGAATTTTCATTTTACAACAAATACTCACACTATGCTCTATAGACAGGAAATGCCCATATAGTACATGGTCGTAGATGTGGAAATCTTGTCCCAGATCATTGGTTTTCAATCCTGGTTAAACTCCCTTGGAGATGATTAAAAAATAATGATGACCAGACTCCACCACAGACTAAAATGAAAATCTTTTGGTGTATGTATTTTTCTAAAGATTCCAGGTGATTTTAATATGAAATCAGAGGCAAGAATCAGTCACTGGGGTAACCCCACGGATTTCCCTGACTTGCCTGATGGATATTTACTACAGAAACCCAAGTGATGTTATAGAAGTGACTTTAATAAAACTTCGCTTTGTAACCTTGATAAACCTCTGTCAAGAACAGTTGCAACTTTATTTGCCCTAGAAAAAAGAGAAACAAATAATAGCAATATTTGATTCCAAAACATTAAATATTGCTACATAGTTTCATAAAAGAACCCTGTGCAGCTACAAAATTACCAACTATAAAATTAGACTCCTCAATCCTCAAAGCAAATGGAATCTTAGTCCCTAAGTGCAGCAGTGTTGGTCCATAATGACTGTTATTAGTTTTATCTTTATACTACAAAATATTTCACTTGCACTAGTTATTAGGTCTTAGCAATGCATTCTGTCTCCATAGCTCTTTTTAACTCCATGTGATATTTATTTTATAGCCATCATCTGTGATAAGACCGTGACAGGTGGCACTTATGGAGACATGATAAGCATGTTTGCCATCTCAGACCCTAGAGACTGATTTATTTGGAGGTCCTTTTCTAAACTTAAATTCCTTTTGAATTGCTGTAGAATCTGATCTGCCTCATTGCAAATAGAATAACAGTACATGCCTTCAGTTTAAATCACTCTTGAAACTAGCAAGATCTTTATCATAAATATGTAAATACCCTGGGATATCAGGGGCATTTGGTCAGACCAAGATCTCCCTATAATCATCTCTTCCACTCTTTTTTTAGAGGGACAATTTTTGCTATAGGGCATGTAAGCTTGCTGGAGAGACAGTGACAGACAGTGAAAAATCACCCCCTGCTTGGAGGGATGGCCAGAGCCACAATCCCTTCTCCTCCATTCTTCTCTTGGTATTTTGGACACACCCACAAGGCACAGGGTCTGGGACTCAAACCATAGTCAGCCATGTGGGAGTACAGTGACATAACCATTATACCATCTGCTGGCCCCAATATCTTCCACTCTTGATGCTTTTCTTCTAAGGCCAACAATGTTCCCCATAAATCTGAATTTCTGTGTTCCTCCTTGGATTTTGAATAAGTTGCGTAACTTCCCTGGACCTCAGCTACTTGCTCCACAAATGGTGCTAGTGGTGCCTGCCTTGCATGGATGAAAGAAAATAATCAAAAAGCACACTACCAGGGCCAGGAGGTAGTATAGTGGTTACAGTGTTGGACTCTCACATGGCAGACCATAGTTCATGTCCTGGATGCAGCAACTTGAAAATCACACCAGGCATATGTGCATGCATGACCAAAATCCTAGGACAATAGAGGAGAAGGGGTTGTGGTGTGGTCCTTCCCCCTTGGGGATTATTTCTCACTTTCTCTCTTACTGTCTCTCTCTGGCAAATACATGCACCCTATGCCCAAATCCTTAAAAATTAAAAAAAGTACTGGGCCAGCAAATGGCAAAGTGGTTACATCTCCACATTCCCATATGGCCAACTACTATTTGAATTTCAGACTGGGTGGCTTGAAAATCATGTTGGGCACATGTGCATGTGATCCAGAGAGGAGAATGGAGAAGGGATTGTGGTGTGGCCATCCTCTCTGGGGATTGGTTTCTCATTTTTCCTCTTATTGTCTCTGTCTTGAGCACACATAACCTAAGGAAAAAGCTCTGAAAAAAATAAGCACAAAATCTAACTTATAGTGAGTGTGCAATAATTTAGGATATTTTATTATTTACACATTCATCTATTCATGTATTTAGCATTTATTGATCACATTCTGTGTACCAAGACAGCGGTCAATAAAGACAAAAATGTCTTCCCATGATAAAACAAAAATAAACAAATTATATAAGTAAAATGTACAGAAGATCTTAAATGGTAATATGTACAATGGAGAAAAACAAATTAGGGAAAGGGGCGGGAGTACTAAGGTAAGGGCGGAAGAGTGTTTTTAATATTATGTAAGGTAACCAGAAGGGACTCAGTGAAAAACTGTCCTGGAAGAGGTAAGGAGAAAGCAAGCCATAATGATAACTGGAAGAAGAGCAATTCACACAGAGTGAGTGGCAAGTGCAGG
This sequence comes from Tupaia belangeri chinensis, assembly GCF_000334495.1. Classification (NCBI taxonomy): domain Eukaryota; kingdom Metazoa; phylum Chordata; class Mammalia; order Scandentia; family Tupaiidae; genus Tupaia; species Tupaia belangeri. The sequence continues at coordinate 403,765 of NW_006209177.1, read as the reverse complement.
AGCATTTGCAATCACAGGGTGCCAGTGTGGCCAAGTGTTACACCAAACCAGACTTCGATGGTACGTAAATGGGCATGACTGTGTTCAATAGCACTTCAGTTAAAAATACTAAAATGTGAATGCTACATAATTTCAACTAATGAGATCTTTTCTCTTTTTCTTTTTTTCTAATAGTAAAATATGTCTTACAAAATTCTTAGATGGTGTAAACCACACAAAATCAGCTCACAGAGCAGTATTGTTTATAGGCTACTGTTTGCCAATCTCTGCTTTAGGGCCTTGAAAACTATTGGGAAGGTTGAACTTTCACTGCTTGAGACACTGTGGAGCCACTGGAGAGTGTAGCCGGAAAAGACCTGATTTGCATTTGAGAATTCCTCTGCCTCCTGTGTTGAATGGTGGGCAAAGGTGGCAACAGGGATGTTACCATTTCACTCATTCAGACAAAAGGTGATGGTGGCTTGTCCAAGAGTGGCAGTGAGGGTTGGGAGGAAGAAGTGGCCAGTAAGTGGACATATTTAAAGAAATGCCTTATCTTTGCATCTGTGTTCACAAGTGAGATTGGCTGGTACTTGCCATGTCTCATATTGCTCTCAGCTGACTTTACTATTATGGTTCTACTAGCCAGATAAAGAGAATGGGGTTTTTTGTTCATTTGTTTGTCTCACTAAAGTACTGTGTAAATAGTGCATTCATCTCGTCCTTAAATAATTGATAAAAAACCCATATTAAAACCATCTGGGCCTGATATTTTCTTTGTGAAAACACTTTTTTCTAAATTTATTTTTTATTTTTTATTTTTTGCCATAGGGCACGTGCACTTGCCAGAGAGAGACAGAGAGTGGCAAAGTGTAAAACCATTTCATTCTCCCCTCAGGATTCTGGGCGCACACACACACACACACACTTGGCATGATTTTCAGTCTGTCAGATCTGGGACTCAGCCGTGATCCACCATGTGGGAATCAAGCATCTGAACCACCATGCCACCTGCTGACCCTGAAAAAACGTTTAATTACAGATTCTATTTCCTTTGTGGCTATGAGACAAATCTGGTTTTTAATTTCTTCTTGAGTAAATTTGTCAGCACCTATTATTTGTGAGAATTTGTTCATATACCATAATTTTTCAAGTATTCAGTCATAAAATTGTTTGTAGCATTCACTTATCCTTTAAATCTCTCCTCTGTCATTGTATCCCCTCTTTCATTCTCATTGTGCTGTGCTTTCTTTCTTCTTGATCAACTTCTACTAGAGGCTAATTGATTACTTATACTATTACACTCATTCTAACCATTCCATGGCTATGTAAAGATCTCTGACACAATTAACCTAACATAATAAACCTCTTGATCTTCCTCTGCTCATCTTACCTATCATAGCTTCCACATCCCAGAACCTATGAACATTAACACAACATATATGTACATCTTTAAATCCCTTGTCCTTGCTGCTCACCCCAAACTTCTGGAACTTTTCTTTATGTAGCCAAATGTGGCTATAAAACAAAACAATGATGTTGACTTTTTTTAAATTAAATTTAAAGTCATAAATCTCATATGTATACTCAGCACCATTCAAGAATCTATCCATATTTCCTTAGTAAATTCATTCTTCCATATATATATATATATATATTTAACTTATTTATTTTACTTATTTCATGAGACAGAGAAGAAAAGGAACCATTGATGGGATCTCTCCACAGTGCCACCTCCCCTCAGGTTCCCTGTCAGCCAGGAACACAGGAATATGTACTCATGATCAGACTGTTTAACTTGACCCAGAATGCAAACCCACACCTCACATGTGGCTCCAGTATTGCACACAGCACCATCCGACTACATCCCATAGCTGGACCCCACTCTTCCCTATAAACTCCACTTTCCCTTCTGCTTCAATAGGTTATCTGTCCTGCCTTCTATGGAAAATAATACTTCCACCAGGACACTGAATTCCATTGCCTCTCACCTACCCAGAGACTTTTCTCTTGCAATTAACTTCAGTCTTCTGCAACATCAGGATCTTGCTATACACCAAATATAGCCTTTGGCATGCAGGCATTATGTAATAACTCCAATCTATAAAAACATATACAAGTCATCTTGGCCCCCACATTTCCTTCCAGCTCCTGTCCCATTTCTGTGTTTTTGTTTAAAATAAGACTCTGAAATTGTTGTCTGCTTTCTCTGTTCTTAATTATTCACTTTCCTCTCTTTACCTCTCACTCTTCCCCACAAAAGACCCAAACTTTTAGGATTATCTAAATAAAAACCTATTGGGAACCAGCAGTTAGCGTAATGGCTATGTCACTGGACTCCCACGTAGTCAACCGCGGTTCGCGTCCCGGACCTGGTGGCTTAAAACCCATGCTGGGCGCGTGTGCGTGTGTGCCCAAGATCCCGAGAGGAGAATGGAGGAGAAGGGATTGCGGTGTGGCCATCCTCCCTGGGGGGTGATTTCTCGCTTTCTGTCTCTATGTCTCTCTCTGTCTGTCTGGCGAGCAGATGTGCCCTATAGAGAAAATCTCTCCCCCCCCAAAAAATAAATAAAAATAAATAAAAACCTATTGAAGCAGTAAGGAATGTGGAATTTATGGGGTTATTCATCATAATGGAAATGCATTAGTATCTGAAAAAAAGGGTCTATGCAATTCAATGATATCTTCACTGTGAAAGACATCATTTCAGTACAGAAGAGCAAACTATTTCACTATCTTTACTGGGTTTAATTTAATTTAAAATACGTCATATAAATAAACAATGAGTGTGCAATATTAAAAACTAAATATAAACTCCCAATGACCATTCTCTATGTCCTTATCCATATACACTGCTTCACAAAACTTACAAAACATGGTGTTTAAAATAACCATGGTTTATTTTTTATCTTCTCTTATTGCCACACCATTGGATTCCTTCAAGGCTACCCTCAGGAATTTGTGACTTTAAAACATTTTACATGATTTTCCCTTTAAATATCTCTTATATATGTCCCCAAGTATTTACTCAGCTTTGAAGCATACTAGAGGCTGTACTTCACTATTAGTCAGGTGACAAGAAATACCATATGTTAGGTCCAAAGCCCAGACTACTCTCAGTGTGGTCTTCAAAGTCTGAGGAAATATTCCAGTAAAACAGAGCCTGTTGTGGCGATGGTTTAAGTTCTGGACCTAGTGATTTGAAAAACACAGCAGGTGTGTTTTCATGCATGTCTGAAATCCCCAGAATATAATGGAGAAGGGACTGCAGTATGTCCACCCCTGATCCCCAGGGGTATGTGATTTCTCACTCTCTCTGTCCCTTTATGCCTCTTGCCAGGGAGCACATGTGCCCTATGGAAAAAAATAATAATAACAATAACAACAAAACAGAGCCTTTTAAATGAAACTGGTTTTCAAAATGCACTACGAATGTATAGTAATCAAGACTATGTGATGTTAGCATAAGGATAAACACATAGACCAATGGAACAGAATTGAAATAAACCAATACACCATGTATCTATGGTCAGCTAATATTTGACAAGTGTGCCAAGACCCTGTAATAGAGAAAACATCATCTCAACAAGGGATGCTAACACAACTAGATGTCCACATACATAAAATAATAAATTTGGATTCCAACCTCATAATATAAAAAGTATTAACTCAAAATCAATCAAAGATCTAAGCATAGGTACCAAGGTGATGAAACTCATAGAAGAAAATGTAGG
>NW_006209177.1:399246-399868 GCF_000334495.1 Tupaia belangeri chinensis | reverse complement strand
TCCAGTCCTGGCAGTTTTGAAACACACTGGGTGTGTGTGTGTGTGTGCATGCTCAAAATTCTGAGAGGAGAACAGAGGAGAAGGGATTGTGGTGTGTCCACCCACCCTGGGGAATTATTTCTCACTTTCCCTCTCTCTGTATCTCTCTTTCTCCAACAAGGGAATGCTCCATATGACAAAAATTAAAAAAAAAATTAAATAAAGAAAAAATGAAAAGATGAGCCAATGCTGAGAGAAAATATTTGCCATTCTTGTATATATCTGATGAGAATCTGATACCCAAAATCTATAAAGAACTTTCAAATGAGTTAAAAGAAAACACAATTTAAAAATAGGCAAAGGAACTAAATATTAATAGAACTTTCTTTAAACAAGATAAAAAGGGCCATTTCTGTGATGCGGCAGTAATGCATTCTTTTAATGAAGCCAGATTCCACATAATAACCATAATTTGTAGCAGCCTAGTCAGTCTGAATCACACTGGACACTCACAGAAACACCCAACATCTAATGGGCTAGAGGAGTGAAGGAAAAAAGTCATGGTATCACCAGACCCTGTATAGGTTGCTTATCTCTTTATCTCTCTGTCTCTGTCTCTCTCTGTCTCTGTCTCTCTCTCTCT
>NW_006209177.1:396134-399225 GCF_000334495.1 Tupaia belangeri chinensis | reverse complement strand
TCTTGAATTCAAACTAGCTTGAAACATAATGGTATTTCTTTTCTTCACTAACAGGAAGTCCAGAGATTGGATGAGCTCCAGACAGAGTTCTAAAACTCAACTCCCAAGGACCAGCAGTTTGTGTAATGACAATGTTGCTGGACTCCCATATAGTCAACAGCAGTTCAAGTCCCAGACCTGGTGGCTTAAAAGGTCACGCCAAATACATGTGCATGCATGCCCAAGATCCTGAGAGGAAACTGGAGGAGAAGGGATTGCGGCACGGCCATTACCCCTGGGGAAATGATTTCTCCCTTTCTGTCTCTCTGCCTTTTTGGTGAGTGCATATGCCCTATAGCAAAAACTTCTCCAAAAAAAAAGAGGATGATTTTTTTTTTTTAACTCAATTCCCCATGATTCTTTGGCGCTTCTCTCTTATGTGTACTGGTGTCATTCTCAGGCTAGTGACAAGATAACTGCAATAGTTCCCAGTTCCATATACAGACATGGCAAAGTCCAAATGTAATAAAGGTGACACTGAAGAGTATTCTCTGGTATCACTGAAGAGTTTAAAACAGAAGACAAGTGTAGATACCAAAGACTTCAGGGGTAGGAGTGGACAGAAGAGAGTGGGAAATATTTAATGGACTTAGTGTAAAATTCTTCTATGGAAATCATGTAAATGGTAAGATCTTTGATTTGTCATGTACTGTATGCATACCCTGAAAAACAATATTATGTGCTATAGAGATGTGCAACAATTAAATGTGAATAAGAAACCATAAAATAAAAAATGAAGAAAAAATATGGAGAGAGGTGGTGGTACAACGGTAATACAGTACTCTGTGAGGCTGAGCCACAACGGAAAGTTCTGGGCTCTCTAAACATACTGAACATATGTGTGCCAGTGATCCAAGACAGCTGTGAGTGTGAGATGTGGTGTGAGGACCCCATTGGGGTGTGCTTGCTCTCTCTATCTCTCTCTCTCCCTGGCTCATGGAAGAAAGAAGCTTTAAAAATTAAAAAAAAATAAGCATTTAGAATATTGAGTGCTATAAGACATGCAATAATTAAACATGAATAAAAATCATAAAACAAAATACAAAAAACATTTTAAAATAAAAAATGTAGAATACTTTCCTTCCCTCAGCAGATTCTTTTTAAAATACTGACAGGCCACATAGAGTTATAAGTCCATTCCTACACTAATAAATGTCAAGGGGAATGGGATTAAGTGCTTGACCCGTGTGGTTATTGAAAAAAGTAAAGGTATTTTTGGTTATCATAATGATTGGGAAGGACTACCGATAATGTTTGAGATAGTCTTTTTTTTTGAGAGAGAGAGATTTTCGCTATAGGGCGTGTGCGCTTGCCAGATAGACAGAAAGAGACATAGAGACAGAAAGTGAGAAATCACCCCCCGGGGGGATGGTCACACCACAATCCCTTCTCCTCCATTCTCCTCTGGGATCTTGGGCACGCACACACACGCGCCCGGCGTGAGTTTTAAGCAACCGGGTCCGGGATGTGAACCGCGGTCGACTACGTGGGAGTCCAGCGACATAGCCATTACGCTAACTGCTGGTTCCCAGTGCAACACATTAAAAAAATTCTCCTACAGGACCAGGAAGTGGCATGGTAAAGTCACTGGATCCCACATGTCCAAGACCTTGTGAACTAAAAATACACTAGACACGTGTGTGTGTGTGCACGTGCTCATAAATCCCAATAGGAGAATGGATAAGAAGGTATTTGGGCATGGCTATTCTCCTCACCCCCACCCTCTACCCCACCTGGGAGTTATTTCTCACTTTCCCTTTCTCTCTGTCTCTCCAGTGAGTGGATACACCCGATGGCAAAAAATGAAAATAAAAATTCCTGCAAAATTTTAACAAAATTTGTAGTAGTAAACAGTAGCGTAGAGAATCAAGATTGAGTTCTCAAGCTGAGACAAAGGTCACCTTCTGAATCACATGGGTCAAGAATACCTACCCGAATATAATCAAGGTTTTATTAGGAAGAAAAGTGGAGTAAAGTGGGGTATGCTTGAGTAGGCAGCTAAGATGTCAGCAATATTTACTAAGAAAACTGGGAAGCCAGGAGATTGAATCAGTATTAAATAACCTCCCAACAAATAAAATCCCTGGTCCTGATGGCTTCACCTCTGAATTCTACAAAACTTTCAAAGAAGAGTTGACCCCCATTCCGCTCAAGTTATTTCTAAAGATCCAAAAGGGTATAAATCTCCGAAATTCATTCTGTGAAGCCTCCATAACCCTTATCCTTAAAACAGACAAGGACAAGACAAGGAAGGAAATCTATAAACCAATATCTCTGATGAATATAGACACAAAAATTCTCAACAAGATACTAGCAAATTGTGTCCAACAACATATAAAGATTATACATCAAAAACAGGTAGGCTTTATTCCAAGGATGCAAGGTTGATTCAACATATGTAAAACCATAAATGTAATACACCATATTAACAGAAAGAATGATAAAAAACATATGATCATATTGATTGATGCACAAAAAGTAATTGATAAGACACAACATCCCTTCATGTTCAAGACTCTCAGCAATATTGACATAGAAGGGTCACTTCTCAACACAATAAATACTATCTATGAAAAACCCATAGCGAACATCATCCTGAATGGAGAAAAGCTGAAAGCTTTCCCACTAAAAACAGGTAAAAGACAAGGATAACCACTTTCTCCACTCCTTTTCAATACACTACTGGAAATCCTTACCAATGCAATCAGAAAAGAGAATAAAATAAAAAGCATTCAAATAGGAAAAGAAGAGATGAAATTATCTCTATTTGCAAATGACATGATGTATACATAGACGACCCAATGGTATCCATGAAAAAATTTCTGGAAGTAATACATGAATACAGTAAAGTTGCAGGATACAAAATCAACATACAGAAATCTATAACATTTCTATATGTGAACAGCAGGTAGACTGAGATAGAACTGAAAAAAGTTATTCCATTTACCATAGCCACAAAAAGTATAAGATAACTAGGAATAAATCTAACCAAAGAAGTTAAAGACCTCCACAAAGAAAACTATGAGAAGCTAAAAAAAGAAATTGAAAATGA
>NW_006209177.1:382448-395964 GCF_000334495.1 Tupaia belangeri chinensis | reverse complement strand
TATTGGAACAGAAACAGGCAGGTGGACCAATGGAACAGAATAGAGTCCCCAGAAATAAACTCCCAGACATACAGCCAACTGATTTTTGACAAAGGGTACCAGTCAAGCCAATGGGAAAAGGAAAACCTCTTCAGCAAATGATGCTGGAAATACTGGATTTCCACCTGCAGAAAGATGAATCCGAACCCCTATCTCTCACCATTGATAAAAATCAACTCAAAGTGGATCAAAGACCTAAACCTAAAACATCAAACTATAAAACTACTGCTGAAAAACACTGGGAAAACTCTGAGAGACATTGGGTAAGCAAAGACTTCTTAAATAAGACCCCCAAAGCACAGTCAATAATTCCAAAAAATAGACAAGTGGGATTATATCATGTTAAGACGTTTCTGCATGGCAAAAGACACAGTAATTAGTGTGACTGGACATCCCTCAGAATGGGAAAAGATTTTTCTAAACTATGTGTTAGATTAGGGACTGATAACCAGAATATGCAGGGAACTCAATATGGAAGATTTACTGCTGAGTGAAGCAAGCCAGGCTGTGAAGAAGAGACATTATATGTTTCACTTCATATATACCAAGTGTCTGCACTCTATAGGCAAAACTGAGTGACTAGAAGATACAGGAACATAGAAAATGGTTGTGAATACCAGATACCGTGTGGGGAGGTGGGTGAAGGAGGAGAGTCTGAGGAAGGATATTAAGGAGAAAAATAGAGAGGCAAGGCATTTATGGGACAAAGAAATGTGCTATTATCTGTTGAAGATAACGTGTATACTATTCTCAAATGGACTGGTGAGAAATGTATACATGTTGGAATATTCACTTTGCAAGCTAAGTGACATATGTGATTGAATGTATAAAAGAAAATGAAATAAAATGTCACTGGAACAAATAAATAAATAAATAAATAAATAAATAAATAAATAAATAAATAAATAAAGGCTAGAACCTCTAGAAGTTCTTTTTCATGACTACTCAGACTAAAATAATAGCAAAATAAAGGTGGTCACTGGATTGATCTTGTCTTAGCTGAAACCAAAATGCTAGTCTAAGAAACACCTGTGTAGCAGAAACAAGCAACAAAGTCAGACAAGGAGAATAAAAGCATTTTACTCACAATGCCTAGAGCACTAGTCAAACTTCTAGATATAGAAGAATAGAAACAGAATGAAGAGATAGAGAAGATACCAGGGCCTCTAGAATTTGGGAGACGTAGCCCAAGGCCCAGCTCATGTTCAACAGCCTAATTAATAGAACACAAAAAATAAATAAATAAAAGAACTAATCTACCCTTTTATTTTCACTCTCATTCTGTAACACATGGAATCATCCCTAGAGACTTGTAAAGAAAGTATGGTAGCTCCACCCATCATCACAGGAAACCAGCCAGCACCATCGACTCTGATGAATCTAAATGACAGTCTTGCTGTTGAAAATAAATATTTCTTTTTTTTTTTTGGAGAGGTTTTTGCTTATAGGGCGCGTGTGCTCGCCAGACAGACAGAGACAGACAGAGAGACAGAAAGTGAGAAATCACCCCCCCCCCCAGGGGGAATGGCCATGCCGCAATCCCTTCTCCTCCATTCTCCTCTCGGGATTATGGGCACGCATGCACATGCGCCCGGTGTGAGTTTAAGCCACTGAGTCCAGGACTTGAACTGCGGTTGACTATGTGGGAGTCCAACAACATAGCCATTACGCTAACTGCTGGTTCCTGAAAATAAATATTTCTATACCCATGTAGCAAAGGTCCTCAAACTGAGAGAAGGTTTAACTATATAGACCCTTGATCCAGAAGCTGAAAGAGATGGTAACTGTATATGCACACACACAGGTACTTCCTAATGATTCTGATAAAGACAGGCATGGCCCAGGAAAGCCTGCTTGAAAAAAATTAGTACATCTAGCAGGGAATAGCCTATTTGGGAATAAATCGAACCATTTCAAAATTGCACAACTGGGGGTTTTTCAACTGTATATAAAATGTTTTATTTAGACCTGATGAACATAAAACTCATGTTAGACACTTACTGAGGTGAAAAGCACACTGGGTACAAAAGCAATAAAATAGAAAGATATTTACAGAGAGCTACAAGACCATCATCTTAATTTTTAAAAATTTAGTTTAAAAAATGGTTAGAGTGTTAGTTTAATTATTTATAATTCACTGAAGAATATCATATAGAAAGAGCTCATATAGAAAATTGAGCATATAGAGCTTACATTCACACAGTAAACACCAGAAAATTCAACATCAGCTTTATAAATAGCCCCCCAGTAGAGGTGGGAAACAAAGAGATGTTCTACCTGAAATGTCTACCTATTGGTTAGTTCTCACTTCAGTGACTTCCTTTACTGAATTAAAACTATATTTTCTTCTCATTCCTATTTTAGCATTGTTATTAGTATTTCACAAGGTTTTCTAGTATCTTAAGATATTATTATGTGAGCTTGAAGACTACTCCTATTGTAATACTAGAGTTATTTTTTTATTCTCACCATGGTCCATTAGTTGGTTTTTTAGCTTTTGCTCTCAGTTCTTTTATATGCCTAATTACTTCTTAATGATTTAAGACCTTATTAACTTAGTTTTACTCCTGACTTAGAAACATATTATTCCACTTGTGCTATTTCTAAATATTACTATGATATCCTCAGTTGAAAAGAACCCATGCTCATCAAACTAATTGTCATCCGCCAAGCACAAAAGACCTGCATTTGAACAATGCTTTCTTCAGGGAGCAAAGAAATTGCTGTATCAATGGCAAAGCGATAAATCTTGACCATCTGAAAGACAGGTATTCTCTCAATGGATTTCTGTGGATTATTGGTGCTCTGTGACTTGAAACAGGAGTTCAGTCACTAAAATTAAATAGAAGTGATTATGCTAATTTCCAGAAATTCTATTAGATATAATTTTCTTATTTATATGGTTGTAATAAAATAAGTTATCCTTTTCATTATAAAAGCTATACATTCTTATTATGAAAAATTTGGGAAAATGAAAAAGTACAATTGCAAAAACTAAAAACTACTCTTCCTTTTACCAGTTATGATCCCATTGTGACAACTACCACCAATATATCTGTGCTTTCCCTTATAATACTTTTTCTGTGTGTATATACATAAATTTCAAAAGAAACTGAAATCATATATCATTGAAGTATTCACCATTGAAGTATATCCTATTCTCCAATTAATCACATGAGTAACTATTTTTTTTAATTGCCAGAGGGCACATGCACTCACCAGAGACACAGAGACAAAGAGAGAGAGGGAGAAAGAATTACCCAGTGGAGCATGGTAATGCCACAACCCCTACTCTTCAATTTCTCCATCCTGTTAGGATTTGGGGTATGCACAAGCATGCATGCACACTCACACACACACACACACACACACACACACACCACACACAAATATGCCTGGCATGTCTTTCAAGCCACTGGAGCCAGGATTCAAATCACAGTTGCCCACATGAGATCTAACTCACTTAACCACTAGGCTATGGACCTAACCTAAAAGGTTAACTTTTTCATTATGTTATTTTAAACTCAAGAGCTTATTTTTCAGTTCACTGAGCATTGTCATCATTATGGTAAATTCAAGGTCTCTGTCTTGCCTTATTTATTTTAATTTTTACTCTAGTCATTCCTAAGGCTTACTGGTTTTCTCTGGGATATGTGCTTGTCTTAATAAAATATATAGCATGAAAAAAAGGAGTGGTTAGGTCGCTGGACTCTCACATGACTGACAATGTTTCAAGTCCTAGACCCGGTTGCTTAAAACTCATGTCAGACCTGTTTGCATGCATGCCCAAGTTTCCAGGAGGAGAATAGAGGAGAAAGGATTGTAGCATGGCCATCCTACCAAGGAGGGGGGCGTGATTTCTCACTTTCTCTCTTACCATCTCTGTCTCTCTCTCTCTCTCTGGTAAGCACATGCACCCTAAGACAAAATTCTCTCAAAAAGAAGAAGAAGGAGAAGAAGAAGAATAAAAGAAGAAATAAACCTAGTTTGTAGATTCTAATATCTGAAGACTGTTTCTTGGTGGGCATACATTGCATTATATTTAGTCTTTCCCCTAGTAATTGACTCTTGTTACTGTCCAGAACTTTGTCATTGGAATTTTATGAGAGATCCTATTGGACAAATATATGTAATGGTAATACATATACATACTTATTAATTTCACTGATTAGAGCCAAAGTCTCTCCAGAATGACTGTTTCATATTATATTCTTTTTTAATAATTATTTTATTTAACTTTATTCATTTAAATTTGACAGAGAGGGACAGAGCAACAGAGAGAGAGAGAGGAGAGAGAGAGAGAAAGCAAGCCGCCATGTCCAGGGCTTGAACTGTGGTCATTCATTTGGGAGTTCAGTGCCCTTAAGCACCATGCCATTTGTTGGCCCCTCATATTACATTTTAAATGGAATTTGTATTGTTGAAACAATGCAACAAAAATAGCCAAAATAGTTTAAAGAGCAAAGTTAGAGGACTTATGCTACTTGATTTTAAGACTTTCTATGAAGCTATAGAAATCAAGATACTAAAGTATTTGTGAAAAGGAGTGGCACATAGATCAATGGAATGGACTAGAGGTTCCAGATATAAATCCACACATAATGATTTTCACCAAGGAGGCCAAGCTAACACAATAAAGACAAAATAGTTCTTCCAACAAATGGTACTAAAACAACTAGGTAGATATTCACTTAGGAAAAAAAAACTTAAAACTTGAGTTAGAGTATGTAAACTATTGAAGTACATGACAGAACAAAAAGTAAAGGTGAAAACAAAAATTTATTCAAGATTTTGGAAGAAAATATTCATAGATCTGGTGTAGGCAAATTCCTTAAAAAGGACACAAAAAGTACAGACCAAAGCAAAAAGTTGCCAAATTGGACTTTATTAGTGTTAAAAACCTCTGGTTTTACTGGTCTTGGAAAGACACTGGTAAGAAAATGAAAAGTTGACCCTCAGGTCCCAGGAGTAACTTTAGCACTCTGTTACCCACTGCTGTAGCAGACTGGACTCTTCCCATTCACTGGGAAAATTGGGCCTGGTCTTGGCAAGCTTCCTATTGCGAGTGCACCCTCAGCCCCTGGGAGTAACTTTGTAATTTTCAGCACACTTTGTGCAGCACATGATTTGATCCTCTTCACTAAGTTATATATCCTTAGCTTGCTACCACCTCATTAAGAGCTGACAGTTTGGTAGAGGAGCCAAGTACCTGAAGTTACTTATAACTGCTTTGATCTCAGAGACATGGCTCACCACTAGGAAGACACCTGAGAACCAAGAGTGAAATTTCCTCTTCAATACTATAGGATCTACTCCAATAAAGTTTTTTTGATACTGCATCAGATGACCAAAAAGTAGCACAGATTTAGAAGAAAAATGAGAAAACAAGGGAGTAACTCCCAAGTGAGTGCAGTAACCCTTCACCAACAATGGACAGCACAGGAATACACAGAAATGTCAGAAAAAGTATTTCAAGTGTTCATAGTGACAAAACTCAATGAGATGCAAGAGAAAACAGAAAATCAGTTTCAGGAAATGAGTAAATCATTTTAAGACATGAAAGAGGAATTTCATAAAAAAATAGACATCCTATGTAAAAGATTGAAACATAACTTCTGTTAATGAAGAATACAATACAAGAAATTAAAATCTCCCTCAAAAGCATTAACAGCAGATTGGATCATGCAGACGAAATAATTTCTGACCATAAAGACAAAGTCTCCAACATAGACCAAACCACCCAAAAGAATGAAAAACAACCCCCAAAAATGAAGGCAACATATGGGAAATTCCAGACACCATGAAAAACCCAAATATTCATACTATGTGTATTCTAGAATGTGAATAGTTTGGCAAAGGCATGGAAAACCTCTTTAATTAAATACTACTTGAAAATATTCCAAATATAGAGAAACAGAGACATTCAAACCCAGGAAATAAAAAGGACCACGAATAAAATCAATACAACAAGATTTTCCCCCAGCACATCATAGCCAGATAGGTAAAAATAAAAAACAAAGACAATATTATTAAAATATCAAGGGAGAAACGGCAAGTTACTTACAAAGTTTATCCCATTAGGCTAATATTGGACCTCTCAAATGAAGCAATGCAGTCAAGGAAGGAATGAGGAGATGTGTTAAAACATTAAAAGAAAAACTATTTTGGCCAAGAATAATATTTCCAGCAAGATTATCCTCCATATTGGAAGAACAAATAAAAGTATTTTCAGATAAACAAAAACTGAAATAATTCATCCTAATCCTACTGTACATGAAGTACTGAAAGAAGTACTATATCAGGAAAGCTAAAGAGAGACAAATAAAAATAAGAGAACAAAAAACAACCAAGAAAATGGCTAACAAAATGACAGAATTATGTACACAAATATCAGAATAATATTTATGTGAATAGATTAAACTCTCCTATTAAAAGATACAGACAGGCTGAATGGATACAAAAACACAAGTCATCTCTATGCTGCTTACGAGAAACATGCCTCACTGATAAGGACATACACAGACTAAAAGTGAAGGGCTGGAAAAAGGTATTCCATGAAAATGGAGAGCAATAGAAGACTGGAGTTACCATACTGATATTAGACAAATTAGGCTTTATGATGAAAAATGTAAGAAAAGACAAAGAAAGACATAACATAGTACTAAAAGGACTTGTTCACCAAGAAGATATAACACGTGTAAATATCTATGCACCCAACACTGGAGCACCTAAATACATCAAAGAGAGACTGTTAGATCTCAAGGGAGAGATAGACTGCAACACAATAATTGTAGGGAATTTCAACACCCCACTCTCTCCTCTGGATAGATTGTCTAGACAAAGAAATAAACAAAGAGATACAAGATCTAAATGATACCATACATGAAATGGACTTGACAGGCATCTACAGAGTATTTCACCCTACTACAAAAAAATACATGGTTTTCTCACCACCACATGGAAAATTTTGAGGACTGATCACATGATAAGGCACAAAACAAGTCTTTACAAACTCAAATATATAAAAACTATAATCCTGCATCTTTTCTGACCACAAAACTTGAAATTAACTACAGAAAGAGCCCTCAAAAATACACAAACACATGGAAACTAAACAACCTACTTCTGAATGACTTTACAATGACAGGAAAATTTAAAACTGAAATCAAAAGGTTCATAGAAGCTAATGATAACACATAAACAAGTGTTTATAATCCATGGGATACTGCAAAAGCAGTCATAAGAGGGAAGTTCATGGCAATTAGTATCCACAAGAAAATGCAGAAAGGTGGCAAATAAACAACCTAATGACACAACTCAGGGAAGTGGGAAAAAAATTCCAGGAGAAAAGAAATAATAAAGATTCAAGCCGAAATAAATGAAATAGAGAATAAAAGAACCATAAAGAAAATAAATGAAACCAAATGCTGGTACTTTGAGAAGATAAATGAAATTGCCACACTGTTAGCTATCTTAATTAAGAACAGAGAAAGGAACTAGATTAATTAAATCAGCAAAGAAACAGGTGTTATTACAATGAACATAACAGAAATATAAAATATCATCATAGAGCACTATGAGCAATTATATACCATCAAACAAAATCTAGAGGAGATGGCCAAATTTCTGGACATGTATTACTTACCAAGATTGAACCAACAAGAAACAGAAAGTCTACATAGACCCATAACAAGCAGTAATATTGTATCAGTAATAAATATTCTCCCAACAAAAAGGAGTCCAGGTCCCAATGGCATTATTTTTGAATGCTAAAAATGTTTTAAGGAAGAACTAACCCCAATTCTCCTCAAACTACCTCTAAATATTCAAAAGGAAGGAATCCTCCCAAAATCATCCTATGAAGCCTCCATCCTCTTAATTCCAAAACTAGACAAGGACATAACAAAAAAGGGAAAACTTCAGGCTAATATCTCTGATGAATATAGATGAAAAAATTCTCAACAAGATACTAGCAAATTGTATTCAACAACATATTACAAAAGATTATACACTATGACCAAGTAGGATTTATTCCAGGAATGCAAGGATGTTTCAACATACACACAACAATAAATATAATGCATCACATTAACAAAAGGAAAGATAAAAACCCTATGACCATATCAATTGATGTAGAAAAAGCATTCCATAACATGGAGCATCCTTTCATGATTAAGACTCTCAGCAAAACAGACACAGAAGAGATATTCCTCAATACGATAAAAATAATCTATGACAAACCCATAGCTAGCATAATACTGAATGGGGTAAAGCTCAAAGCTTTTTCAGTAAAAGCCAGAACAAAACAAGGCTGCCCACTTTCTCCTCTCCTTTTTAACATAGTACTGGAAGTTCCAGCCAATGGAATCAGACAAGAGATTAAAATAAAAGGCATCTAAATAGAAAAATAAGTGAAATTATCTCTATTTGCAGATGATATGATGCTATACATAGAAAATCCAAAAGAATCCATAAAAAACTCCTAGCAGGATACAAAATGAACATACAAAAATCTATAACATTTTTATACACCAATAATGACCATCCTGAGACAGTATTGAAGAAAGCAATAACAATTACAATAGCCACAAAGCCCAGATGATATCTAGGGATAAACCTTACCAAAGACATCAAAGATCTTTACATGGAAAACTATGAAGCACATGAAAAACAAATTAAAAATGAAACAAAAATGGAAAAAACATCCCATATTCCTAGATTGGAAGAATTAATATATAAATCAAGATGTCAATTCTACCCAAATTAATCTACACATTCAATGCAGTTCTGATAAAACTACCAAAGATATTCCTCACAGAAATTTTTTAAAAATCACAAAATTTGTTTGAAATCATAAAAGGCCCTGTATTGCCAAAGCAATATTATGCAAGGGAAATGAAGTAGGAGGCATCTCACTTAAAATACATTACAAAGCTCTAATCATTAAAACAGCATGGTATTGGCAGAAAAACAGGTAGATCAATGGAACAGAATTAAGAAACTGCAGATAAACCCCAAAACATATAGCCAACTGATCCTTAACAAAAGGAACAAGACAATTCAGTGGGAAAAAGAAAATCTCTTCAGCAAATGATGCTGGGAGAACTGGACTTTTATCTCTCACCACTAACAAAAGTCAACTCAAAATGGATTGAGGGTCTAAACTTAAAACCTGAAACTATAAAAATACTCGTGGAAAACACAGGGAAAACTCTTGGAGATCTTGGAGTAGGCAAAACCTTCTTAAAGAACATCCACAAAGTATAGGTAATAGTCCCCAAAATAGACAAATGAGACTGTTTTAGGCTGAGAAGCTTTTTAACAGTAAAAGAAGCAATAATTAGAGTGAGAGGAAAACCGAGAATATATTTGTAAAGTATACCTCAGATAACCAGAATATACAGGGAACACAAGCAGCTTAACCACACACAGACACACACACACACACACACACACACACACACACACAAATCAATACAATTAAGAATAGACAAATGAGCTGAACAGACAATTCTCCAAAGACATATAAATAACCAAAAAGCGTATGAAATCATGCTCAACATCTATTATCATAAGGGAAATGCAAATCAAACAACAATGAGATACCACTTAACTCATGTCAGAATGGCTGAAATTCAAAAAAATAAATAATGATTAATTCTGGCATGGCTGGTGTTAAAAGAGAACCCTTCTCCACTCTTGTTGGGAATGCATATTAGGACAACCACTTTGGAGAACTATATGAAGATACTTCAGAAACCTTTAAATAGAACTACTATACTACCCAGTAATTCTACTCTTAGGTATTTACCCAAAGGGTAGAAAAACCCTCGGAAAAACACTTGCACATTCTTTTATTGCAGCATTGTTTACAATTGCTAGGACACAGAATCAACCCAACTGTTCAAAAATAGATGAGAGGATTGAAAAAATGTGGCATATGTATTCTATGGAATACTAGTCAGCCATAAAAAAACAATGAGAGTTGGACCAGCAAATGGTGTAATGCTTACATGTTGAACTCTCACATGGTCAGTCACAGTTCAAGTCTAGGACCTGGTGGCTTGAAATTCATGTCAGGTGTGTGTGTGTGTGTGTTGTGTGTGTGTGTGTGTGTGTATGTATGCCCAAAATCACAAGAGGTGAATAGAGAAGGGATTGCAGCATGGCCAACCCCACTGGGGGATGATTTCTCACTTTTTTTTTCCTTTTAAAGATTTTTATTTTTTTAAATTTTTTTCACATTATTTATTATTTGTTTTTTGTGTATACTTTCAATCATATTGTTTGACTTTCTGTCTCTCTATCACTCTGTCTCTCTGGTGAACCCACGTGCCCTATAACAAAAATCCCTGTAGAAAGAATGAGACCCTGACGTTTGATATAAAGTGGATGTATATGGAAGACTTAATGCTAAACAAAGTAAGTCTGAGTATGCAAGTCAGACTTTGTATGTCCCCACTCAATAAATACCAAATGTCTGTACTCTATAGAAGAAACTTAAAGTTTGGAGGGCAACTGTAGATACTAGAGATGGTAAAGGGATAATATGGGGGTGGGTAATAGAGGAATAGAGGGATGGAAACAGGAAAAATAAAAAAAAACATGTTTAATTGACATAAAAATGAAAAGGTTTTTGTTGATAATGTATACGGTAATGTCTCTATCTTGACTGATATGCACCATATTTGTGCTGGAAAAAATAAGGTAGTACACTATAAAGATATAATGATTAAATGTAAATTAAAATAATAATGATAAAATAAATTTCTTAAAAAAGGAAATGAAAAGTTAAACTACACACTAAGAGAAATAAAATGTGTGTGTGTGTGTGTGTGTGTGTGTGCGTGTGTGTGTGTGTGTGTATCAAGGAATTAGCATCCAAGATACACCTTATAGTTCAATAATAAGACCAAAAAGACCATAGTAATAGGCAAACTACTAGTATCGGTTCTTCACAAGAGAAGATTTATGAGTAGCCATTAAGCAGATAAAAAGATGTTCAACACATAAGTTAAACACACAATGTCATACCTCTACACACTCACTAGAATGGTTAAAATTTGGAAGACTGGAGGCTGCAGGTGGTGGTGGTTTGTTAAGGTTTTGGATTTGGCCTAACTTTCTTTGGGTCCTGGATCTAACAGCTTGAAAATCAAGCTGAGTGTGTGTGCATGTGTGCTTAGAATCCTGAGAGGAGAGTGGAGGAGAAGGAATTGAGGCTTGGCCATGCCCCTTCGAGGATGATTTCTCACTTTCTCTATCTCTGTCTCTTTCTGTCTTTCTCTGGTGAGTGCACACAATTTATGGCAAAAACATTAAAAAAAAAAGAGAGAGAGAGAGAAATGTGAAAACCTGTGATTCCAAACATTGGTGAGGATTTAGAACAACTGGCACTGTCATACATTGTGGAGATTAAAATAGTCCTGCAGTTTCATATAAACATGCATTTACCATACAGGCCAACAATTACATTTCTAGTTACTTACCCAAGAAAGACGAAAATGTATTTCCAAACCAAGTCTTGTTCACAAATGTTCATAGAGCTTTATTTAGAATAGCCAAAAGATAAAAACAAATGTCTACCAACAGGTAAATACATTGTGGGACATCTATACAAAGGTATGCTACTCAAAAAATAGAAGAAAAAAATCAACCATTAATACCTAAAGCAATGTAATTGAATCTCAAAAGAATTTGGACAAATAAAATAAGAAATAAAGGACCTAATAGATAATTCCATTTATGTGGAGCTCTAATGAGAGGAACATGTGGTTGCTGGGGGCTGGAAGCAAGGTAAATGACTACAAAAGGGTACCAAGGAACTCTGTGGAATGACAATTGTGGTTCTATATTGCAAAAGTGTCAAAACTCATTGTAGACTTACAATGGGTTCATTTTTCTTTCTATAAATAATACCCCAATAAAAGTGACAAAAAATAATGTAAATTGGTTTGGCATAAAAAATTACAAAAAAGGTGGGCCAGCCCAGTAGCACAATGGTTAAGCACCATGCATTGGAAGCCAAATCCCACATGGCTGATTGAAATTTGAATCCTGGCTTCAGTGGCTTGAAAAACATGCCCTGTATGTGTGTGAGCACATCCCAAATCCTGATTCTAGTGTGATCATACACCTTTGGAGAGTACTCTCTTTACCTCTTTTTCTCTTTCTCTCTGGCAAGTGCACATGCCATCTGGCAATTACAATTGTATGTTAAAAAGCAAAATGCTGATTTGGGTAAAAGATGTCTCATGAACATCCAGAAGTCCAGGATTATTTAACATGTCTTATTAGATTGATGAATGAGCCAAACTAGACATTTTAGAAAACTTAGAGACATGGTGGATTTTAGGGTGGGGAATATTTTAAGTACAGAGGAAGTATAAAATTGGATGTATGTGTACACAAATGTATGCACACATATATATGTCTCTGGAGTAGGATGGGATTGTAAATTAGCAACATGGTTATTAAAATAGAGAAAGGAGGATTCGGTGATTGCACTGCAAACTGGGGGAAAGAAACACACAAGTAACTACAACAGATGAATAATACTTGAGACCTCTTGAAAATGAGTGGCAAAATATATCCATGTTAGTAATGCCAGGCATAGGAAAGCACATTCTAATGTATTTGAAAGCAAAATAATCAGGTTTGATCTTTGAAACAGTGTAATTTTTCTACATAATTCAAGATAGCAAAAATATGATTCATATCAGATACTGAAAAGTTCAAATATGGCATCTGTCATCAAATAATATATAAATATGCTTTTATGTGGGGTAATCCACAGTGTCTCTATGTTTGACAATTCTCTTCCTGTTATGGAGTTTAAGATCTTCAAACAACTTTCATTGAAATATATAACCACTGAGTGGAGAGAAAGGGCCTGCCGCCTGCCGCCTGCCGCCTGTGATCAGAAAAATATGTTGCAAGGATTCTTCTCCTTCAAAGAGAAAACCTATTTTGTTGATTTAAAGAAATTTCACTGGCCATTTATATATATACATATAAATAAAAAATATATATTTATACATATAATTTAAATTAATATGTATAAATATATATTTATACATATAATTTAAAGTTTATATATAAATAAATTTATATACATAATTTATAATCGTATATATGTGTGTGTATGTATATATATATATGTATATATATATAAAATCATAATTTATGTAGAATTTCTCTGTAAATTGTATATAATGAAATCTATGGTAAAGAATGCATCTCTTGGGACCAGCAGTTAGCGTAATGGCTATGTCACTGAACTCCCACGTAGTCGACCGCGGTTCGCGTCCCAGATCCAGTGGCTTAAACACAAGCCGGGCGCGTGTACGTGCGTGCCCAAGATCCCGAGAGGAGAATGGTGGAGAAAGGATTGTGGCGTGGCCATCCCCCCTGGGGGGTGATTTTTTGCTTTCTGTCTCTATGTCTCTCTCTGTCTGTCTGGTGAGCACATGCGCCC
>NW_006209177.1:324494-382408 GCF_000334495.1 Tupaia belangeri chinensis | reverse complement strand
CTCTCTGGCTGACTTCATGACCTGGTGTTTAAGGTAGCTAGATCCCACATGGCTGACTCAAGTCCCAGACCCAACAGCTTGAGAAACACACTAGACATGTGTGCATGCATGGCCAAAGTCCCAAAAGTGGGGAGAGAAGGAGAAGAAGGGATTGCGGTGTGATCATTCCTTTCCTTCTCTCTTTTTCTTTCTCTCTGTCTCTCTCTGGAGAGCACACATGTCCTCTCTCACCAAAAGGAAAAAATATGCAACTCTCATTAGATATTAACTTCCTTTGTCTAGTAAATCTTCCCTAACACATTTTGTTTGGGCTTGCTGATTTGTGTTTTTCATTTCATATCATTTTTCTCTCACTATTTTGCTTAGCTCCCTTCTTAACTTATCCAGTTTCTGTCACCTGTAACAACCCAGGTTGGAAACTTCCCATGTATCATTCTATATTTTTCCAAGTTCACATAATCTTATATAAACCTATCTTTGCATGATTGGAAAGGGATGTAGCTTTTGGCACCATCGTATAAAAATTAATTGTATGTATATCTCTTCTGTTTTTTCACTTAAAAATATGCTATGGCTGGGGGCCACAAGGTGGCGTGGTAGTTAAGGTGCTAGACTCCCACATGACTCACTCCACATTTCGAGTTGGATCCCACAGCTTGAAATTTATGCCAGGCATGAGAGTGGGTGCCTAAAATCCTGAGAGGAGAATGGAAGAGAAGGGACTGTGGCATGACCATTTCCTATGGGGATAATTTCTCACGTTTCCTTCATGTCTCTCTTTCTCTGTTAAGCACATGTGCCCTATAGCAAATTTTTAAAAAAGGTTTGTGAGACCAGTAGGTAGCGTAATGATTATGTTGCTGGACTCCCATATAGTAGACCGTGGTTCGAGTTCCAGATCCTGCGGCTTAACACCCATGCAGGACACATGCGTGTGCATGCCCAAAATCCAAAGAAGAGAATGGAAGAGAATCCAGGATTGTGGTATGGCTATGCCCCCTGGAGGGTAATTTCTCACTTTATGTCTCTCTGTCTACCTGGTGAACACATGCACTGTATAGCAAAAAATCTCTCTAAAGAAAAAAGAAAAAAAAGATTGTGTATGTATGGCATGATGTTTTGAAATATGCATATTGTAGAATGGCCAGTTAACATATGCATCACCTCACTTATGTATTGCTTTAATTATAATTTCTATAACATTTACCAAATTTATATGATTGTTTGTTTCTTCCTTTACAGTGTCTGAATTTATAATCTTATTTAAGATTTCCCTCACCCTTATAATATACCCTTACTCTTCTAAAGTCTTGAAGTGTTTTTATCATCTTATATTTTAACAGCTACATCTCAATCCATCTGTAATTTACTTTGAGATTGGTTATGAGTTAGGGGTACATTTTTATTTTCTTCCAGATGGAAACTACTTTTGCCAGAACCATTTGATAAATGATTCATAATTATCTCACTAAATTGAAATTCTACTTTTGACATATAAGAAATTCTCATATGTATGAGGATTAATTTCTACACATTTATCTCTAGACCAATATTATTAATCTCCCCCTTCATCTTTTTGCTTCAAATAAAATCTAAACTTCCTTTGAGGGTACACTACAGTATACCTCTATATTTAACTTTTTTTTTTTCACTTTCTAGTTCTCCAGTAAGATTCCAGCTTCATGAAAGAAAAACATGTTTTGTCTTTTTTTAAAAATACTTTTTGCCATAGGGCACAATAGCTTGCCAGAAAAACAAACAAACAAAACAAAACAAAACAAAACAAAACCAGAGAAAGCTAGAAAAGGTGAAAAATCACTCCCTGGAGGGATGGCCATGTAACAGTCCCTTCTCCTTCATTCTCCTCTCAGGATTTTGAGCATGCACACACATATGACCAATGTGTTTTCCAAAGCACTGGATCTAGGACTTGAATTATTGGAGTTGGCCATGTGGGAATCCAACACCTTAACAACCGTATGACTGCTGGCTCCATGCATTTTATTTTTACTACTTTATGCCCAAAATCTAAATAGATTTAAATCATATCAGATTAATAAATACTGGTAAGATGAATGAATGAATGAATTTTATTACTAATGACCTCATATAATGTTTTGATATCTGACAAAGTAAGTCCTCTCATTATGATTTGTCTTTTACACAGGTTTTTTGGCTATTGTCTGGCATTTATTTTTCCATATAGAATTTGAATTTGCGGTGCTGGCAGGTGATGTGGTGAAGGTGCTGGACTCCCACATGACCAATCATAGTTCAAGTCCTGGACCTGACAGTTTGCTTTCCCGCTTTCCCTCTCTCTCTCTTCAAACTAAAAATAATAATAGTAAATGAATTAAATTAAATAAATAATTTAAGATTTTGTATTTGTTCAGCATGTGTTCATTTATAAAGATTAAACAGACCTTTAAGACCCCTTCAATATTTCATTATGCTTTGTTGACTCTTTATAGTTCTTATATATTGGTTGGCATATCCAAGAAGTTGGTAGCACCTCAAGGAATAGAAGGAGAATTCATACCCACTGTGCAAGAAGAAAAGAAGCTGGTAAACAGTTCTCTCCTAGATGAAGTATCTGGAGAAAGCCTCCATGTTCTCATAGTCTCCTCCCTCAGACTCAGAGGAATAATTAGATCACTTATCATCTCCTTTGAGACCTGTTATGAACCAGGTAGGTGAAGCTTATTAATGTAGGGATGTCAGATGACATTAACCTCCTGGGATTTCATAGTGTTCTGTGATACATTCCTGCCCCCAAATCCTTCTACATTATGCCCCAGTCTCAAAATCTCCTATACTTGTCTTCAGTATCTTTGCCAGTCATAGAAGAAGAAAATTTTCTATTGATTCTTTCTTCTCACAACATTTCAGTCTCTTTTGCTCCAGGCAATGATAGGACCCAGCAGCTATTGACTTTGACCAGGTACACTCAATCACTGTGCTCTTTTCTTCTCTAGAATTTTCTGTTTTTTCTTTCCATAACTGGGAACTATTTTGAAATATTAACCAAATATGATGTTTTGATATCCAGCTCTCCCATCCCACCCTTTGTTTCATCAATTTGAACTATTAGATAATTTAATTATCATCATCCTGGAAAAGGATACAATAGCCTAAGCCAAAAAAATTAGTATCTTCCTAGGTTTTGAAATTCAAACTTCCCATCCTTTAGAGAGGAAATTTTGAAAGAAAACTTATGAGTAAAATAAAAACATCATCCCCCTCTAAGATGGAATGGGATTCCTCAGGGGAAAAGAGAGAATCAGAGGGGAAGCCAGGAGAGAGTGGATAGTGTTGGGTCCCAGAGAGAGGTCCAAGTCTCAAGAGAAGACAAGAGAAGGCATATCACCCTGCATAGATTTGTGAGACATGGTGGCAGGACAGTATCCTGCCCTATTGCCAAGGGATAGATCAGAGAAGTGACCAATTGATGAGTAGAACTGACTACGTGGTTTCTTTGAAAATTGAGCCTTAGAGTGCAGGCATTTGATATATATTAAGTACACTCTTTAACTGGACTAATATGCACAGTATTCATGCTGGGAACATTACTTTTGTATGCTGGAAAGATATACAGTGATGATATGTAAAATAAACAAACAAGAAAGGAAAATTGAGCCTTATATGATTTCATGGATTTTCCTTCTCCCAAGTGCAATATCGAGGTAGCATAATGCTTTCTATATGCTCCAACATGAGAGGAACACTCAGAAAGAGGTACCCAAAGGGGCCTCTAAGGTAAGGAATGATGAGCATCACACCAGTGGCCTGCATGTCCATTTGACTGCAAACTGGATGCACTGATGGACATCTTTTCAGATAGCAATATGGAGAGATGAAATTGAGGGCTCAAAGAGTGTCCAACATCTTGACATATGTTACCTCCTTCAGAATTCAGGTACAGCCCTTAGAAAAGGAAGAAACCCTGAACTGATTCAGGTTAATTCTTTGCTGCTCCAGATAATGAGATTTGGAAATAGAAATTAAATTGTTTTACGTAGAAAATGACATTAAAGTTCTTATGTGGCTTATTTATGGACTTAAGTTAATTTGCATCTAGAATTTCATTCTTTTACTTCACCTATATCTATCATCTATCTATATCTATCTACATCTATATCTATCTCTATCATCTATCTACCTACCTACCTATCATCTATGTATCTATCTCTGTCTATCTATCTCTATCATCTATCTATCTATCTATCTATCTATCTATCTATCTATCTATCATCTGTCTATCTTCTATCTAGCTACTATCTATCTACCTTACAGGTAACTATATCTAGCAACTTTGCAGATGTTACTTAGATTTACATAGTGGCATACTCTTGGTCCCTCAATTTTCTAATCCTTTTCCATATATGTGGCCATCTTACATAATATCTATGCATTATTTTCAGTCTTTCTAGTATTTTCTCTTTCCAATGCATTTCTTCCATGTATTATTAAATTATTCAGAAAATTTTCCTCCAGGGTACAACTCTCAGTTGAATCCTATCAGTTGTTCTAAGTATGTGTAACCTTGGAAGGGGTAATATAAAAATCATAAAAAAATAATGCAAATCTTCTAAGTAGAGAAAAGCTGATGGTCAGTAGCAGGACTGTTTAAAGGGCATTTGGAGACTCCGGTTATATATCAATAACTACATGGGAAAAATCAGTGCAAAGGAAGCTTCAAAGTGTTATCTAGTATTCCCTTTTGTCAAGGACAGAACTTAGGGGAAAAAAAGAGTCAAGTCTGTCAAAATCAGGGAAAGTCATTAGTCACTTATAACAGGAATGATTTCCTGTCCTCTGGACTCCAAAGTTTCACCTATAACAACCTCTACTGTTTATTTGTTTCACATCCTTTAAACTCATGAAATTGCTTACTCCCTCATTTCAGGCACTTCCAATAGATAAGGTCATTATAATACAGTAAAAGCTTTATTAGTTCCCTCAGAGACATAGCTCAGTGTAACATAAAATGAGAAAGGACAATTGAAGTATAAATTTAATCAAATTAAATACATGTGAAATATTTAAATTAATTGAAAACAGTAGGGAGGGGTAAGAATCACTACCATGGTAGTGATGAAAAGTCACACAAGATAACACAGAAGTAAATAATTTTAACCAAATGATCACTGTGCCTTTTAAAACAAAGGAATTGAAAATTTATGCTTCTATGTTTTTAATATTAAGCTTACTTATATGTATTTGGGAAGAAAAGTAATAGAGAACATATTGAATTCATTCTCAAAAATATTTCATTCATGGGTGTCCCTACCTACATACAGAATTTCATTCATTATTATAAATATAATAGTACAAGTCAAATTCTGTATTTCTGAAAATAGCAAAAGGTTCATATAAATCCTGATTCACACTCCCAATGGTCTCCTATTACAACCATAATTAACAGATATTATGCATCTGGCATGTGTAACCTGCAGATGTTAATACTTTATACTAATGATGTCAGCAATTTTCCTGTTAATTTGTATGTTACTACTGCAGCTAAATGACCTAAATATCCTCAGCACTTCCACACAAGTTTCGCTCTGCATACTAAGATGAAGTGGGCAGAAAGAGCAGTCTGACAAATAACTAAACAACAGAAGAGCATCACCTAGATTACTGTATCAACCCCAAGCACAGCAACACTCACACAAGATGTAGGTATTGCTGAACAAAGGCCTTCTCAAAAAGAATGAATGTTGTATGTTCCTATTTTTTAAACACAACTGTATTTCTTTTAAAGGAGTCACCAAATAAAAATAACACTTGGTATTTATATGCAGCCTTTCCTTCATGAACTCTGATTGTATTTTCTCAAGAACTTGAAAAAATTATTTCATTATGACACCTTTGTTAAGCTGCAATGAATTCCAGCATTTTAATAGGGGAAAACTGCCACATACCATTATAGCATGGGGACTCCAATACTAGTTTGCTTGCCGTCTTGGGAATGAGCAATGCTTTGGCCACAGAGATGTAAATACAGAAATTCTGTTGGAAAGAAATGGCATTTTAATTCATTAAATAATTGCTTATTTTGAAAACAAGTGAAATCCAAGCAGCTTCCATCTAACTAGTCTTTGTGATATCGTGAGTCATTTTAATAACTTTTTTCATTAGGGTTATTGGCAGACTCTAGTCCAGAAGTCAAGCATAGTCAAATCCTTCCAAGGAAATGCAGTCAAATGCAAAGACTGGGCATTCATATTAATAGCAATGAACTGGCCAGGGCCATAAAGCAGGGTCACCTTACACTGAGTGGCCAAACAGTATTTGTGGATCTCAGCCATGTGCCTTTACTGTGCCAAACAATCAGAGCATATGTCATGTCTCCATCCAATAGTTATCTTAAATTCTCAATATGGATCAGGAACATTTGAGGAAATTTCCCAATATAGATTCAAATTTGTAGATGGTGCTTTCTTCTCCATGTTCAGTGCACTCTCATATATTTCCATGAGAAACTGATTTATAGTCAAATTCATAGCAATATTCTGCTCAGCAAATAGTCATTACTACTGTGCACCAAAATGGCAGCCACCTCGCAGGACCACCTCCAGTTATGGAAAATCCATGATATCTAGTCATGGTTTGCTTCAATGGAACTTGTTGATCAGTTGATGCTGAAAATAACAAACAGTTGGAACTAGACAGTATCAGAGAAACATGGGAGGAAATATAGCTATCAAGAAAAGGGAAATAAGACAAAAGCAAAACCAATTATGTACTGAGGACTCAGTTATAGTACATGGTACATAGTAGATATCCAGCAAATACTGCTTAATAAAGTATGGAACCAAAACAGTGAGAATGTGAGTTCCTCACTCCCAATAACTAATTGCCTTCAAATTAGATTAGTCTGAAGTGTAGAACAAAGAAGAAAATCCTAACATTGGTCCTACTACTTAACCTTGACTGAGGATTGTCAAACCTTGAGGCCATTTTTTAATCAGTACAATGGGATGGAGGTGATAATGTACACATTTCCTGTCTCCCCTGTGTTCATGTGTGTGCAGACAGGTGTGTGCAGGAGTGCATGTACATGTGTGAGGACAAAGTGGCATCAGGTTTATACTTGCCTAGTAAGCTAAGGGATATAAAAGACAACATTTCTTTCTTGTTTCCAACATTTCTTGCTTTCAGGGTGGCTTTAGATCATGCTTTACTCATGCCAGTTTTTTCTGGTTCATATATTTTATGGCAATACCCAGTGCAAAGAAATCCTGCCTTTTTATATCAAGAGGTTAAGATGAGTAAGAAATATGTCAAACTGAAATACTTTTTCACAGTTACAAGGAGGTGATAAGGTTAAAATATAATTCATAGATTAATTAGATTAGGTGGGTCAATAAAATGACTCTGGCATTATACAGTCACTTTTAGCAAGACAAGGGAAAAGTCTAAATCTATGACAGCTTGGAATATTATCAGGTGTGTTAGGATCATGCCCCAAGAAATCAATTATTTTCTAACAGTTTTGAAATATTGGTCTTTGCTCTTTTAAGCTCTTGTTAAGGAAGCAGTGCTGAGAGTTGTTCGGTAGAATGGAATTCTTAGCCGTGGCTGCAAAAAAGATAATTGCCAAGTAATATCTGCAAGCTCAAAGATGTGTGCTAAGAATTGTGTCAGATTTTATTTTTTAATCTGGATTTTTTTTCAAGTTTTAAATATAGCATATTAAAATCATATGATAATTTTACGAAAATAGGATAATAATCATCCAAACTGTAAAAAGTAATTTTTTAAATTAAGATTTCACTATATTAGATGTCATTTGAGAAATATTAATAAATGAACTATATATAATCAACACATTTTACTGTTTCAATGTAAAAAACATTTTTTCTTATAAAATTCCACTGTATCTAAGTTTTCAAATGTATTGACTTCTTTTTCAACACTATTTATCGTTATATTACCTTTTAAACTGATCATTTCATTTTTTTCAGCTCTTGTTATTTCCCTTGGACAATCTTATCTGTTCTTGTATTTAAAAAGAAAACCCTTTGCATTTGATGATTTACTAATCTAACTAGAATATTCTTTTTTAAATTACTTTTAGTTATTTGTATTTTTCCCTTCCTTCTGCTTTCTTTAGTTTTACTTTATTGTCCTTTTTCTATATTTGTGAGTTGAATATAGCACATTAATTCTCAGCTTTCTTATATATGTAAAATTTTATGGCTGAACTATTACACTTATTTATCAATTTGACTGCATTCTTTTTTGAAAGGAAATGCTTTTCTTGCCATTTAGTCTCACTGAATCATAATTTTCATTATTTTTGAATAGACCTAGAATTATCAAAAAGTATAATTTCTATTATGAAACATAAGAAATTGGTGATGCTTGCTCCCTTATTACTGTTTGTCTTGTTTCATTTAATTTTGTCATATTTACAAAATGTGATCCTTATGATATTAATCCTTTAGAAAGTGTTCAGACAGACTTATTTTGGAGACTAGTCATAGGTTACTTTTTTGGTAAATATTCCATGTGTTGTTTAAAAGATACATTCTCAGTTTGTTGGGTGAAATGCTCTGTATGTGCCCACTTGTCAAGCTCACTTATGTAACTGACCAAATTATATGCTTCCATATTATTTTTTACTATATTAATTGATGTTTCTGTACTTTTTCAGTTACTCTCCAGTTCACTCACTGTGACTTCTATTTTTTTTTTTACCTTTTTCATCATCTTAAACATAATTATTGTATGCTCTTTTCCAGATCATTGTTATCTGCATTTCCTGAGGTGCTAAGTATATATAGGTTGTTATATTAGCTAACTCTTGCTCATCATGGCTGCTTTCATTCATCATGTCATTTATAATTTTACAGGACTAATCTGCAGTTTAAAGTTAGAGTTGGTTTATCTCTTTTTGTTTTTTCCTGTGAGTCTCTCATGTCCTAGGTTACAAAAATGCCCTTACAAAGTGGTTCAGATTTCCTTTAAGCGAGGTTCCATAAAGATTTTAATGGTCCTTGTACCATTTTTACTTTGTGTTGAGATCTTGTAGGATTTAACCCATGTAAGCAGTATAAGATTAGCACTCACATCTATAAGTACCATGTCTGGGATTTATCTTGGATCATTGTTTTATTTTATTTACACAATATGAACAAGCAGACAGAAGTTGAGTTGCTTTCAAGGCCAGTTGGTTTAATTTTTCCAGTTCTCTTTTTAAAACATTTTTTGAAGTATAATACACATATGGAAAATATACTTTCAAACAGAACAGAATATTATACACATCTCAGAAAGCCCTTCACATCCCTCTGCAGTTATTATTTTTCCACCACTAATATTTACCACTGTTCTGACTTCTGGTATAGATTCATTTTGTTTGTTTGTTTTTGAACTTCATGCAAATGGAGTCTATAGTATGTATCCTTTGTGTCTGACTCTTTTTCTCTCAACAGCATGTTTGTGAGATTCCTAGGTGTGGTCGCATATAGTTAGATTTCATCACTTCTCATTGTTGTGTACTACTGCATTATGAAATTACACTACAATTTACCCAATCCACTATTGGTGATCATTAGGGTAATTTCTAGTTTGGGTCATGTATTTTTGTAAATATACTAGCTCCATATTAAAGGATAGGCTACTTCTGCATGGGCTCCCGATCTAGCCCTCTGACCTTCCCTCATCTTAGTACAGGAATTTCTATCTTTGTGGGACACCATAAAGTAGCAGGTTACAGTAACTGCTGAAGCTTTGATTTTTGTCATTTCTGGCAACTTCGTTTGAGCTAAGGTTACTCTCTATTTATCTCTCATTTCTCTTGTATGTGTGTGTGTCTGTGTGTGTGTGTGTGTGTCTATGTACGCATATTATATGTATGTGTATATGCACATGATTTTGAACTATATCCAGAATATCTCCTTATTTGTTGAAAGGTATGGGACTGTCCATACTCAGTTAGTACTCCATGTGCCCCATTTCTCTTCAGCATACACAATACTGCCTGAAGCCTTCCCTGACTCTTTTTTATATCCAAGTAAATCTGCTTTCTATGACCCCTGTACTTTCACAGCAGCACAAAACTTGGTCTGTTATAATAGTAATTCCACCCCTGAAATTATCCCTTTGCATGCATTCTTTTTCCTCACTGAATTGTGCATTCCTTGAAGATGCAAACTGTGAATTCTTTTTCCTAGAATTTACAATAATGGAGTCTAAACACTGGAGCGGAATGATGCATAAACTAAAAATACAGCAACTCCCAAATTTTGCCTTTAGTGTGCTTTTCCCCCAGCATTCATGGGAAAAGTTGTGAAGAATACTTTTCAAAGAAAACAAATGAAAGAATGTCAGAGCACTCTTGAGTATATATCCAAATACACCTGCAACAAATGTGTATGTAAATATGCCTTCACTTCACACTTATCCAAAACAAGGAAATTTGCCAAATTGCATAAGACTACCATACAGATATGCTGTCGGTAATTCTGAATGCACCCCAAGTATAGTCAGGCAGTGATGTAGAAACTCCAGAAATTAATTGGTGAATTTGATAAATAAGTTCAGCCAAGTGGCTAATTTATATAAACATTTCAGCTTTTATCTTGAAAGCAATGGTCATTTCAAGTCTCGAATTGTGTAGACAAGCCTTAGAAGAAAAACAAAGAATTCTGTCAGCATAATAGGTAGAATATTTATCTAAGTAAAATGTTTTTGATAGCAGCGTACTTTTATATCACTCTCAATAAAACCTAACAGCCAGAGAAGCAATGTGGTTACTTAGCAACTACTGCACCAATGCTTTAAAAGCAGATATGTAAAATAAAATAAATGAAATCAAGAAATCTGTAAACATTAATACAAATTAAACTCCACATTCCATCAGTGCTACTACGTTAAAGCAAATAACCACACCTCCTCTCAAAATTGTAAACCACAGGGCAGGACTGTGGTCCAGTGGTGAAATGCCTCTGTGATGCTTACCCGTGTGGGAACGTTCAAGTATGCAGAGTATGTATGTGCCCATAATCCAGGGCTGACTGAAACTGGTGGCAAATTATGAGTTTGAAACCCTATTGTGGATGCTGTCCCTCTTCTTCTCTCTTTTTTGCCTTCTCTTGTTCAGAAGAAATACATAAAATATTAAAAAATGTAAACCACTATACAAATGGTAACTCAGTACCTTCCCCATTAATCTTGGTTCATAAAAGTAAAACTTTATTACACCCTTAAATATCATAACAAATGATCTTTATGCAGATATCAGCAACACTCTGGTTAAAGATTGGTAATAAACTTAATACAGTAATGCCTTTGAAAGAAAACATACCTTTCTCTAAGGAGTTCTAATAGTCCACTAAACATGGGAGTCTGAGGGCACCATTACAAGGTTACCAAAGCCGGTGCTATTAGAAGTCAGGTCATTCAGAGTAAATGAACATTCTTCCAAGGCATCATAGTTTAGTTGTGGAGGAAGATGCTTATATGACCAGATTACAAGCTTCATGAGAGCAGGGACTATGTACATTATATTCACCACTAAATCCCCGGCACCTAGCATACAGGGCCTAGTGTACAGTAGGCACTCAGTATACAATGAGTGGACTTGAGAGAAAATTCTTTGCAGAATGATTAGAGATTGAAGGAAAGCTTTACACTATGCATAGCTGCCTTCAAAGTCAAGGATATAAAATAGTTGTGAAATGAAAGGAAATCTGAAGTTATCAAATAGGAAATATTCCTATTTACTTGCTGTTTTATAGTTGTGAAGTCCTTCACTGTCTGTTATCTCCATGGTATCTTACAGAGGATCAGGGGAAATGAAATCATCATTCTCAACTTACAGATGCACTAGAAAAGTAATATCACCAACATGTTATTGGAAATGATAAAACCAAATAGTTTCTAAATGTAGTCTATTGTAACCCCACATAAGGCCTATGTGCTGCTGAGGACATATATCTTTAATACTGGTCTTCTTCAGCATGTCCTCCCACTTCAGACTGATGGCCTAGAAGGTAAGTTTTAGGAAGCTATAGCTAGCTTCACCTTTCTCCTTCTATGCTCTGAGTCACAGTTTGAAGGCAGGGATGTTAAGTCACATTCCTCAAGGAGAACTCTTGGAGGCAGGCATTTAATGTTGACTGGCTCTTCAAAAGCATTGATAGAGTGTTGAGGAAAGAGCAGAAATTATCCCACCTGAGAATCAGTGAAAATCAGAACAGAGGTAGAGAAGGACTCCACTGATCTGAGAGATCAGACAAACACATGACAACTACCATGTTTGAATCCATCGTTTTCCTCATTTTTAGAATTTTTCTGTTTTGACATTTCAGAAAGGCTCTTCTGCCTCCGCAACATATTTCTGCTTTCTCATATTTGCCAAGAAAGATTTCTTCTAAACTTGCATTCCAGAAATATCCAGGTTAAGTGCATCATTTTCTCCTAGTTCATAAAAGGGATGGTTCATCATTATTACTGGCTTTAATATGGTCACCACTGGTGGGTCAAACTAATCAAGACATAGCCACTCTGCTAGAGTTTCATCCCTGTTATACTTTGGGTGTCACTATACCGGAATGCTATCCCTTAACATCTGGGAGTCTGCTCAACTGGCCCCAAAGATGTGGATGATTCCCGTAGTACACATATTGGAGTCTCAAGCTGAGATGCTTATTGAAAAATGTTTGTGTAAGATTGAACATAACATTACACACAAAAATAAAAATAGGTTCCACTGTGAATTCATGAATATCAACTGCAAATGGACCCTAAAAATGACCAAGCTAGCCTACCTCAGCCCTGTAATCAACATTTCTACTCCTTACAAACATTCATTTGAAATGTTCCCCAACAATGGGAGTGCTCTTTTCTCTGTTATCAAATGTATGTTCAGATAAAATCTATACTCTGCTTCTACTATACTCACTTCCTCTCACCTTCCACCATTTTCCAGCCTCCTTCCACAATGTCTCTGGTATCCACAGTTACTCTCAATGCCTTTATATGCTCCAGTATTTCAGTTTCTGCCATAGAGTGCCCACATTCAGTATATGAGTGGGGATATACCGATAGTTCTGTGGGTCAAGGGAGTTATTAAGCAATCAGAAAAAAACAAACATAAGGGCTGCCCCCATAACACAGTGGTTTTGTACTGTGCATAGGCAGCTGAAACCTTCATGGCTGACTAAGGTGCTGAATCCCACATGATTATTTGTGCAGTTTGATTCCCAGACCCAGTGATTTAAAAAACATGCCACATACTAGTGTGTGTGTGCCCAAAATCCTGAAAGGATAATGGAGGAGATGGGATTGTAGCATGGCCATCCTCCCTGGAGGGTAATTTCCCCCTTTCCATCTCTCTCTGTCTCTCTCTGGTGAGGACACACACCCTATAGTTAAAAAAAAATAATAACACAGGTCAAAATATTGTATGAATAACTGCATCTTTGCCTGGTATAAGCCAGGAAAATTCTCATGTTACATAGAGCATATGTGTCACATGCCATCAATTACTAGGAAGTTCCGACAATAAATGCCTCCTAACATGCTATTCTAATTAATTTGTGATAATATTTATTAGTATAATTATTTGCTGCTGATTTTATGGTAATCTTATATTTATAGGTGAATACTTTTTCTGCAAGATCACTTGGATTTTGGTTCTTGGGGTTTGACTTTTGTTGCATTCATTCCTTTTAAGTCTTTTGGCTCCTTATAAAACAGTAGATATTATCTACTCTTTTCTTTAATATATTAAATTTCTTTCAGGAGAAATATATTTTTGAAGCCTTTTCTACTTTGCTCACCTTTTCTTGCACATTTTTTTCAAAGGTTATATGTCATTTTCCCATACCCCTGAGTTTGATTTAAATGACAATAATAATAAATACTATTTAGCATTATAACAGCTGTTAGTAATAAATTAATTTTATACAACTAGAATAATGTTGCATACAGTATATATATATATAAAATCACTTAATTAATCCTAATAACAAAATTATGAGCAAGATAGATGTTATTATTACCATCTTAAAGATAAGAATATGGAGGTTAAAATGGGCAAAATATATGATCTGGGAAAACAATTAAAATAGTAAAAACAGGTAAGCTTCTGTCATTCCAACAACTCATCTTTAAAATGTTGTAGTTCCAACTATGTCTAACCTTCAGGTGGGAAATTTGGTTGCCTTGAGTGTTTTTCTAAATGCTTCATGAATTTCAACTAGACAGAAATAGTCTTTGTAGCATAAACTAGTTCTATCTTATAAGTGCATAAAGCCTTGCTAAAAATTTATATTTTATTTTTGAATAAATGATATATTTTTTCCAAGTTGCAAAATGTTCCCCATGTCAGATATCACTTATGGCCACTTTAACATTTATATCTACTTCATGAATGCAAAAATCTTATTCTGCAGATAAATATTTAATGACAAACTCATGAATTTTATTTCATGGTATATCGAGGATAGTAATTTATCACCTTACTAATTGCAGCTGTTATATGAGTCAAAAACTGATTAGGCAAAAAGGTAGATATAACTCATTAGAATGTTATTGAGCTGCAAAAATAATCTGATCTTGCTGCATTTTTTTGATGTATTTTTGCTATAGGACACATTTGCTCTCCAGAGAGACAGAGAGACAGAAAGTGAGAAATCACCCTTCAAGGGCATGACCATGCTGCAATCCCCTCTTCTCCATTCTGGGGATTCTGGGCATGAATGCACATGCCCAGTGTGAGTTTCAAGTTATCCAGTCCAGGACCTAAACTACAGCTGCCCACATGAGAGTCCAGCACCTCAACTGTTACGCCAACCGCTGACCCTTCTAGCTACTTTATAAAGTTGGGGGTAAAACAGTAGAACACTGTGTTCTGCATGGCTAACTAATCTACATGGGAAAGTTACAGCTTCACAAGTGAAGACCATTGAGTCAGAAGAAACTTTCCTAGATCATATATTTTGCCCATTTCGATCCACTTCCAGCTCTAGCCTGCCACAGCTCATGGGTATGCATGTGCCCGGTGTACTCAGGGAGGTCTTTAGATGCAAACGTGGAGCCTTCCCATGTGGGTCAGCCTTGCAGAGAATCATGTTTTACCACTGCACCACCAACCAGACCCCAATATAGCTGTTTTTAAATTACAATGTACAATTAAGATTAATACTTTGCAATAAAAATTTAAAAATTGTTCTAGTTCATAAAGTATCTTGAGGAGATGACATAGAAGTCATGCAACTGGACCCACATGGGAAAGATCCTGGATTTGTGTTCCAGAACCTCCCTGAGGATATCAGGCATGCTTGTTTTGTGTGTGTGTGTGTGTGTGTGTGTGCACATGATCCAGGTGGAGTGAGACTGGGGGTGGATCATAGTGTGAAAAATGACCTTGTTGAGAACCCCCCCACACACATCTCTCTCTTGTGAAAGAAAGAAATGCATTATTAAAAAAAGAAAAAAATCTTCACATAATTGCACTCTTGCTGAATCTGGTGGTTAGTATTGTGACCTTGGTATCGTATTTTTAAAAACACAGTATTACTCAAAATGCATAACGCAACCAGTTTGGTCAATATTTTCACACAATAAAATACATTAAAGAATATCAATCTTTACTCTACCAATAAGTATGTATGCATTGTGACAAAGTTCTCTAATCAATAAACAGAAAGCTGTTTGCAAGACAGCTCTAAGTTTATCTTTCCAAAGTTGCAAATGACTATACTATATCTAAATCATCCCAAAAGCAAGATGTAAAAACACATTCTTCATTACATTTCTCTACTAAGCTGCTTGCAAAACTGATTTTTTAGGTACAAGAAAAAACTATTGAATAATGTGGCTCGTGACTCTTTTATGCTACTGCAGTTTTTAACATGTTATCATGTGAAAATGATGTGATTTGTCAGATAAAATAGAGTTGCCCAGTTAAATTTGAATTTAAAATGAATACTGATTTTTTTTCCAGAATAAGTATAACCCCCTATAATATCTGGGATGTCCTTATACTAATAAAGAACTATTTTTATCTGAAATTCAAATTTAATAAATTCCTATATTTTTGTTAAATAAGCAAACTTATCCCCACTCCATCTACTGTTTCCCCAGTACTGCCTTGTTTACTTTCTGCCTGCTGGATATTAGGTCTCAGTCTTCTGCTCTTCAGTTCTCATTTTTTTCCCACTCATAACAGCTCCCACAAAACTTTATAATGACATCTCTTACATTGATATTTCTCATTTCTTATCACTTATCTAAGTTCTAATTTTTCAGGTCCACAAGACTTTTGGCTGAGCTTTTATCTGACTGGCAGTTTCACTTTGACTATAATATTTAGGCAGTACCATACATTTTCTGGTTCTGGGGCCAACAGGGGGCATGGTGGTTAAGGCAGTGGACTCCCCCATGGCTGACAGTGCTATGAATCCGGGATGTGGTGGCTTCCTTTCTTTCTCACTTTCCCTCCCCCTAACTCTCTGTCTCTCTCTGGTCAAATTAAACAATAATCTGGGACCAGCAGATGGCGTAATGGCTACATTGCTGGACTCCCATGTAGTCAACCATGGGTTGAGTCCCAGACCCAGGGGCTTAAAACTCACACTGGACATGTGTGCGTGTATGCCCAAAATCCTAAGAGAAGAATGGAGGAAAAGGGATAGTGGTATGTCCAACCCTCCTGGGGGATGATTTCTCACTTTTTGTCTCTCTGTCTCTGTTTTTCTGGCACACGCATGTATCCTATAGCAAAAACATCTCTTAAAAAATAATAATCAGGAGCCAGCAGGTGATGTGGTGGTTAAAGGTGCTGGATTCCCACACGACTGATCACAGTTCAAGTCCCAGACCTGGTGGTTTGCTTTCTCTCTCTCTCACTCTGTCCCTCTCAGGTCAAATTGAAATAAACAAATGAATAAATAAAGAAATAAAGTTAAATAAAATTATCATTTAAAAATAATAATCATAACTAAAATTAAATATTTTTTAAAAATTGTCTGATTCCTCCTGTCCAAGGCTTTACCTTTTATACATTGTTACAGTCATTGTTTGCCTCCAGCTGTCCTAATAAGGTAACAAAATAACTAGTTCCTCTTTGGACACTCTTCTTTTAGGGACACGGATTTACCTACAATATTCAATCTGAGTATTGTGTCAAGGGAGAAGGCCATGGAGTATAAATTAATGCTAGTTATTCTTAGCATCCAGAATATTGATGAAAATAAGCAATGCACATGTATACAGACAGAAAATATCATTATTATCACCATTGACCACTGTACAAGGAAAATTACAATGCAGATTAAGTGAAATAGCAACCACTGTTATGTAAGGCAATGAGGAAGAAATGTAAATTCATCCTTTCCTATTTGTTTTAGTCTGAATCCTTCTCTTCCTTTGGAATTCTGCTCAGAATCCCTCGTACTTGTATCATTCATGGTTAAACATCAGTCTACACATATCCATGCAGCAGGACAGATATTTAAACATGAAGTGCCCTTGATGTCAATGTGTGCAATTTAAGTACAGAGACCTTCAGCCTTAACTACACAAATGTCAATTACAGGTTTAGCCATCTCTGGGTCTATTTGCTATTTAACCCAAATGCATGCATTCTTGAAATTCAGAGGTGTGGTTTGCTTTCAGTACAAATTCAAACCATCACTGCCTTCAACAAACTGTCCATGAATGTGTTATTTAATATTAACTTTGTAAAGTGATTAGAGGCTTGCAGACATCAGTGATTTTAGATGGGGAAAACATCTTAGGGAGAGAATGTGACTTGAAAGCTAATTCCTTGGTACACTCAGAAATTCGTCTATATGTGTATCTCGTTTACTATCAAACTTTCCTCCAGTTAAAGTTAACTGAAGTGTAAAACAAAACAATCTTGGGACCAGCAGATGGCGTAATGGCTATGTCGCTGGACTCCCATGTACTTGATCGTGGTTTGAGTCCTGGACCCAGTGACTTAAACTCATGCTGAGCGCATGTGCGTGTGTGCCCAATATCCTGAGAAGAGAATGGAGGAGAATGGATTGCGGCGTGGCCATCCCCCCTGGGAGGTGATTTCTCACTTTCTGTCTTTCTGTCTCTCTGTCTGTCTGGCGAGCGCAAATGTCCTATAGCAAAAACCTTTCCAAAAAACAAAACAATCTCTCTCTCTATGGCAAAATGCTACCTGTCCTACTGTGGTTTTATTGCTTTAATGTTTCCTGTACAATACAGTTACAATTGGAGTATCAAGTTTCCCCCTTATAAGGCATCCCTCTTTAGATCATCTTCCAGATTTTAAAAACATTATTTGTTTATTTATCTATTTAGCATTTTTTTCCATGAGACAGACAGGGAGAGGGGCAATACCCCAACAGACCCTTTAGGCTGATTCACCCCCAACCTGAAGCCACATGGATTGTAGGCATGCATGCAAGTGCAACATCTTTTGTGTGTGGGGAGACTTCTAGATACAAATCTAGGAACTTCCCATGTGGGTTCAGCCTCACAAAATGTGTTATTGCCATGCCAGCTCTCCTGGCCCTAGCTTCTTGCATTTTAATTTAGTCTGTAGCCAAATTAATCTTAGAGATTTTCCCATTTCATTCCTCTACCTAAAAGCTTCTGGGAACTTCCTGTTCCTTAGAAAGTCAGGGCCAAATGCCTCAGTCTGACCTATGAAGCTATGTATCACCAACATCATCTTCTAGTCAACAAATCTGTTCATCATATTTTGCTTCTGTTCCTGTCCCTCTCAACCTTCACAACTACCCCAAAGCTCAAACTTCCTTCTAAAACAGCATATAATCTTTCTTCTCCACTGGGCCTTCATGGATGATCACAAGTTTAGAATCACCATTTCCATTATTACATAAGTTACTCTTCTTTTCAGCTATTTCGTACTTTGCATTCCCAGTCAAATTAATAGTGTTAGGGTTAAGGACTGCCTTCCCCCTCTTTGAGTCCCACATAATCCCAATTTGACTCCCAGGTATTCCCAAAGTTTATTGCACTAGTTGAAAGGATGAATAGTATAATAAAAAGACCACTGGACTTGAATTCAGCAGACCAACATCAAAGTCTCAGTTTTACTATTTACTAGTCTGTGTTCTTCAGCAAAAGTGCATTTAGACACGAATGCCCATTCCCTTACCTACAAAAAATGGGATAAACTTCCCATCATAATTAATGCACAGTGTTGTTGATTGCTATGAGGATAAAATCAGGTAAAAATTTTGAAAACCATAAGCCTGGGCCTTAAAGGAAATGTAGTGCTTATTGTTATTCTTTGTCTCATGCATTTATAGGTCAGAAGCTCAGTGTAT
The DNA here is from genome assembly GCF_000334495.1 of Tupaia belangeri chinensis. NCBI lineage: Eukaryota > Metazoa > Chordata > Mammalia > Scandentia > Tupaiidae > Tupaia > Tupaia belangeri. The sequence goes on along the minus strand of NW_006209177.1, from coordinate 363,098 downwards.
ACAATACCAAAGACCATGAAATGACCCTTCCAAGAAGACAGAAATAAGCAAACATTGTCTACTCTTGCCTAGCTCTCAGTAGGATCACTGCAGTAGATTTTTTATTTTCCCGTATTTCATTACGGTAATACAAAATCAAGCAACCTACCCAGGAATTTATTCAGAGATGATGTCTAGGTTGGCAATGTGCCTTCTGCATAAATCTATATTTTTCTCTTCCCAAAGGTCAGATATATTTCTGAACATCTGCTCTGAAAAAATGTTTATGGAGTCAATGATGTTCTGGAATAAGAAGCCACTTAATGCTCCCAGGATATATTTCTTATTGTCTGTCCCTTGTCAAATGTCTGTGCCTTATTGAACACAGTACTTCAATGGACATGCAAAATATGTCAAGAAATACAACACAGTTTTTAAAAATTCAGTCAAATCAAATGGCCAAAGTATTTCTGAAAATTCATCAACACATGTATGTTTTTAACTGAAAATCAGTGCTTTACAAGACATGATGGAATATATTTATATAGTACCTACTATATGCTAGCCAATGATCTAAGTGCTTTACCCAGTGAATTAGTTACTGCTATAGACTATATTTTATAGAAGAGAAAATTGAACCCCAGAGAGGTTAAGTAATTTGTCCAAGATAATGCAGTTAGTCAATGGTTCATTAGAATACAAATCCAGGTTGCTGGCTCTACTGTTTCTAATCTCTATGTTATATATTTGAATTAACAAATCTACCTCATTCTTTTAAAATTTGCATAGGACTTTATCAAACAAATGGAGAATAATTTATATATTCTCTTAATAATGTAGATTCGTGTTGCATTACCCTTATTTGACATTATAAACTCTTCAATAAACATCCTACTACAAAAATACTTGTATGTTTGTCTAAATGTTCCCTGGAATAAATGTCCATACTTTCTGGAAAAAAGTATTACAGTGGATTTATACTTTGAAATGTTATTTTCACATGTAATATCTCATTTTATCAATGTAGGAGACCCATGACTTAGTTACCTTTAATTATTTTTAATTTTAGGTACAAATAACTTGGAATCAGACAGTTGATGTACTCATATTGCTAATATGTGATACAGGTGAGATGATAACCTGGGAAGTGCAAGGCCAAATCTTACTTAAAAATGCATAATTTTCCTACAGCTAAAGCTGGCACCTTCTCAGATCACAAAGAATGGACTCAAAGGTCTATTTACCCTTTGGGTCTAGGTTCACCTCAGTGGGGCTCATTTAACCATTATGTATTTATTCTGTAGTTTATAGGACAAAAACAATAAATAGCAAAATAAAGTCTAATTTCACTTCAGCTTCTTAGTCCTTTGCTATAATTTTTTTCAGATTAAAAAAATATAAAGAAGTCATTTTAAAAAAATATTATTTCTAGGACCAACAGATGGTATAATGTGCTTACATTACTGCATTCCCACATAGTTTACCATGGTTTAAGTCTCGGACCCGCCAGCTTAAAACTCATGCTGGGCATATGTGCGTGTGTGCCCAAGATCCCAAGAGGAGAATGTAAGAGAAGGGATGGAAGTGTGTGTATAGGGGTGATTTGTCACTTTCTGTCTCTCTGTTGCTCTCTGTATCTCTTGTCAGTGCATATACCCTATAGCAAAAATATCTCTCTCTCAAAAAAAGATAAAATAAAAATGAAAAAAATATATTTCTGTCATAAAATGACCATGAAATTACTCTAGGCCAAAAGCAGTGAGAGTAAAAATCTAATGAAACAAGTGTAGTTATTTTAGTGTGCAGTTTTTTGTGATCCCTTAAATATATAAGTTTCAAGAACGTGATATGGAATTAGGAAGGTAATTGAGAGAGATTTAAAAAATGAGAAGAGTAGGTCAAGTTTAAAAATGGTTGATTTTACATACTTCCAAAATACTCAGTAAAATGACTGTAAAAGAAAACAAAGGAACAAAAGGAATGAGAGAAAAATAGCAGCGGAGAAAGTAAATATCAAGTTAGAAGATGGAATTGAATGGGCCTTCATTGTCTCAGCAACTAAGCGTTTACTGAAGTAGTCTCTTGTACATTAAAGAATCAAGATTGTGAGAGCACCTGGGCACTTGTGTAGTTCCTTCACCTCCACTCTGGACTAGCTCTGTGACAGAAGCAATGTTAAGTCAGTTTTTCTTTTTTTTGGAGAGATTTTCGCTATAGGACGCGTGCACTTGCCAGACAGACAGAGAGAGAGACAGAGAGACAGAAAGCGAGAAATCATCCCCCAGGGGTGATGGCCACGCCACAATCCCTTCTCCATTTTCCTCTCAGGATCTTGGGCACGTACGCACATGCGTCCGGCATGAGTTTTAAGCCACCAGGTCCGAGACGCGAACCACGGTCGACTACATGGGAATCCAGCGACATAGCCATTGCGCTAACTGCTGGTTCCTGAGTTTTGAAGATTAATTGCAAATCACTATTTTAATGCTTTATTTCTTTCCTAAACTGCTGAAATTCCAATGCATAACATGTAAGCAGAAGAGTTTAGGGAGAAATGCATGACTTTTTGTTGAAGCATAATCAAAGTAAAAAGTGAAGGAAATTTCCATTTCTAGGCAAAAACAAAGCATCATAGCAGATAAGAAATATGTGTTGGGCTTTTTTTGTGAACAGTTCTTATAAAGACACTGACTACTTAGCAAACCAAAAGTTTTGGTAGTATTAGGATGGTAAGAAAGTAACTAAGACTGTGTGGGAGTGACATGAGAATGCTAAGTCTACACTTTCATAGTGAAGAAAACAAATAATGTCTAAAATTGAAAAGAAAAAGCAGTTGAGTACTGCTGGCATGCACATTATTTAGAAATATGGAAACAAAATCCAGGACAAACGAGGCAAATATTTGGAACAAGGTTACTACTAAAGAATAGAGCCTGGTTAATGTCTTCAAGTATTTGTTTAAATTCTTTACATATGTTGCTTTAAGATATGCATGATACTTGAAAAAGAAAAATAGGATAAAAAAGGCTGATCTAAAAAAAATATAACTGTGAAAGAACTAGAAAGCGTTCTTGAATGTGTTGACTAAATAGTTTTAAAAAATCTTTTCAAAAGTCTGTTGAATATAAACAATGAGACCTAAGGACTTATTTTATCCTACAGTTACACTGGTAACATCATACAAATTTCCTAGGTTCAGATATTGAGTAAAAACAAGCTTCTGCCTGATTAGCTTATATTTACAATTTGTATTTTCTATTAACTTTTAGTTCAAAATATACTCTTTATTTTCTCCCAGAAGTTGGGCAAAATTAACTGCATATATTGGATTAAAAACTATTCTCATGAAAAAAATAACCTTATGGCAATTTTGTTTAGTGTTTCCATTTTACCATCCTGGATAGCTAGAGAAAAAAAAAAATGCCCAGGAGTTGTCTCCAGGCAACTTCCCAAATGCAGTAAGCTGAGGAGAAAATGAAACCAGCAAGTGACAAGATAAGGGCATAAGCATAAGGAGACATGGTGAAATGTGACTAATTGAAGAGCTTTCACAATGTAGGGGAGATATTCAATGAATGGAGATAACAAAGAATAAAAAAAGATTTTGGAAACAACTAAAACATGTAAAGCTTAAAATAGAATTGAAACCATAATGAGCAGAATGGCAGGTTTCCATTTTTCTGTAATGTACAAACATAATCTAAATTGAGTTTTAAAAAGGCAGGAGAGAGAAAATTAATGCAAGTAAGGTAAAGAGATCAAAACACCCAAGATAGAAAAGGAAGGAAGTAGCAAAAGTGGATGAAAAATAGCAACAGAACAACAACAACAACAAGAATAGCATAAATATTCTTCTTCATACAATTATAGAAGTGTGGAGCGCCCCCGCCCATCGCCCTCAGCGCCTATTTCAAAATGGTGCTCGAGGGAAGCCCGCTGAGCGCTCAAAGCAGTAAACAACTTTAAGGAAGTAGGGCAGTGGGGAGCGTGGAGAGCACGGGAACACCGCATGCAACCAATCCTATCCTCTTGCCAGGACGGGCTTCCGTGCTCGTGACCAACGTGCTAATTGGTCAGGGGCCCTTTATAAGGCCCTGGGGCGGGGAAGGGAGGAGGAAGAAGACTGTACAGAGCCTGGGGTAAATAAAGTGTTGTAGAGAAGACCGTCTCTTTGTAAAGCGACATAGAAGTGCAAATAATTCATTATTAAACCTTTAGTCAGGGACCCGAAGGTGGCACAGTGGTTAAGGCTCTGGACTCCCACATGGTTGACTGAAGTTCGAGTCCTTGACCTGAAGACTTGAAACATGCCAGTCACGTGTATATGCATGCCCAAAATCTGAGAGAAGAATGGAGGAGGAGGGATTATACCATGGCCATCCCCCCTGGGGGATGATTTCTCACTTTCTGCCTCTCTGTTTCTCTCTGTCTTTCCAGCGAGTGCACACACCCCATAGCAAAAACCTCTTTCAAAAATAAAAAGAAAACCTCCAGTTATGATGGTCAGATGGTCATCTGAAATGACAGAATATGTCCTCTATGGCTTGAAACACATAAAAATACTGGGTGAAATGCATGTAACTTTAAAAATGCATATACCTGAGTCTAAATGCAAAAAAAAAAAAAAAATCCCTAGTAACATAAATAAAGGTGGACCTAGAGCTACCAAGAGGGATATGAACTTGAAAGGAATTTTAGGCCTTGGATGTCTAAGGAACTGGAACTGTGCTTTCTGAATAAAGTCTATCAAACAAAACTGATTTTTAAAAACATTTTTTAAAGAATTATTTATTTATTTAATATAATTTGTTATTATCATTATTGTTTAATTTGACCAGAGAAAGGGAGAGAAAGGGAAAGCAAGAAAGCAAACCGCTGGTCTAGGACATGAACTGCAGTCGATCATGTTGGAATCCAGCATTTTTAACCACCACACCACCTGCTGGACCCCAAAATTGATGATTAAAAGGGAAATTAAGAGAAATAAATTATCCCCATAGGACTCAGGACAAGGCAAGGAATGTTCTCTCTGTTGTACTGCCATACCCTACCCCCATCCCACACTGCTTAAAGAGGTAAAGAATGACTCAGATAAAATGGAACTCAGAGATGCACCAACCATTGAATAATGAAAGACCTATGTTGAGAATTAACAGGAAACTAAAATTGGGAAAATTCTGCAACAGCTAATGCAGAACCACACCAGAGGAATGCCCCTACATTGAGGGATGCCCACAGAAAAGCTGTTCTATGTCCATAAAGGAAATTAGGTCCAAAAGGAATAAGTATGGTGAACAAGCAAAGAAATTGGTTTAAACATATTGCTAAATCTAAATTAATATTGACAATTAATAAAGATAGTAAAAATAATAACAGCAATAGCAAGTTCGGAGAGATCAAACGCAGGGTAAAATGTTAGCCATACATAGACTAGAAGATGAAATGGTAGCATTTCAGATTTAATCTTTCTGATTTAAGGAGCAGGAGGTATTGGTTAGTTTTTGAGTTTACGTACACATGTTAGAAATGTTAATGGTAGCTATTAAAGAACCAGAAATGAGACTCTCAACTATTTTCCCTTTGTCCATTCAGATCCAGTCTTGACTCTGCCCTGCTCTGTGCATCTAGAAGTTTACATCAAAAGACTGTATCAGCTGGGCTCCTTCATGCTCCAGCTTCTTGCCTTGGTAGTAGCCATGTTCTCCTACTGAAGACTATAGCTCCCATTCAATGGGACTCTCCTCCAGCTGCTGCACTTTCTGATCTCTGCAAATGGTGTCCTTTCAATCCATAGACCTGTGGGCTACTAATAGTTTCTCTTAGAGTCTGTGGATGTATCTTCAGGATTATCCGTGACCCCTTGTTTTGTTAACCCTGCTCACATCTTTGAATGCCATCCTTTTGTTAAATTCTTTCCCAAAACACCTTTCAAGTGTGTCATCTGTGAATTGAAATGTGTATTGGACCCTTATCAACAGACAATTATAACTTCTGGGGATGGCCGGTGACATGGTGGTTAAGGCGCTGAACTCCCACCTGGCTGACCATAGTTTAAGTCCCGGACCTGGATATTCTCTCTCTCTCTCTCTCTTTCTCTCTCTCTTTCTCCTCTCTCATCTCTCCCTGATCAAACTGAATAATAATAATAAATATAAAATAAAATAAAATTCTTTAAAAAATCTATAACTTCCAAATCAGTGTGGTAAGGCAGAGGAATGGAGTTGGAGAAGGGAAAGACAATTTTAAATCTTAAGAAACCAGGAAGAAAGTAGGAAGATAAAAACAAACAAGGAAGCTAAATAGAAACATCAAATAACTATGACAGAAGCAGGTCAAAATGATAGAAACAGTGGGATATGCCATTTATGTACACTTTCCCTTATACACTATTCTTTTTTTTTTTTCCTATAGGGCATGTACGCTCTCCAGAAATACAGAAAGAGACAGAGAGACAGAAAGTGATAAATCATCCCCCAGGGGGGATGGCCATGCCAAAATCCCTTCTCCTCTGTTCTCCTTTCGGGATCTTGGGCATGCACATGTGCCCAGCATGAGTTTAAGCCACGGGGTCTGGGACTTGAACAGTGGTGGACTACATGGTAGTCCAGTGACATAGCCATTACACTGACTGCTGGTCCCACCTTTATTCTTTATTCTCTATTCTCTTTATAAAGTTTGGGACACATGCACACATGTGCCTTGTGTGTTCCTCAGGCTCCCAGATCCAAGACTCAAAGCATGCAGTTGGCCATGGGATTTAACTATCTTCACCACACCATGAGTTGGCCCATTAATGTACATTTTAAAATGAACAAAATAACATTATCTATTGATTATGGCTGCATACATGCAAATAAAATGATAAAAGCATGTATTATATATACCAACTTCAAGCTAGTAGATTCCTCTAGGAAGACATAAAAAGGAGGTTTAAAAAGAAGTAGATTAAATGTACCCAAAATATTTTCTTAGAAATTATGAAGCAAGCATTCTGGAATAAATTTTATTTATATACTTTCTGTAGCCCAATATTTCAGTTGAAAGACATCATAGGAATTTTCTCCATATCAGTAAATATGACTCACATTACTATCTTTGTATTTACTATTCTTGTATATATAAGATATTATTTCTCTATAATAATTAATGCTTTAATAAACATAATTTGTTCTAAAAAAGAAATTATGAAGCAAATATACAACATATCAGCACTTCTTTCGGGTGATACATATATATATAGGTATTAAAAACTTTCTGGAGTGTTCTCTTTATCTGAACTATTTTATAATGAAGCAATCTGCTATTCTACATTAGAACTGTTTGGTTCTTCCTCAAATAGTGTTTTAACTTGACTGCTGTCCCTTTTATATGACCTACACTATTATCTTAGAATGAAAGAAGTCCTAAACTGTTCCGAGTGTTTGCAACAAAGACCTTTCTTTCTACGTATATTAATAAATGCCTTCACTGTGCTACTATTGACATATAAAATATCATCCTCAAGTATCTGTTAATACCCTCCTGGGGTACTATGATATTTACAATGCACCAAGACAGAGTCTCAGTCTTCAGTGAACCAACAAGAATGACTTTAACATCCCTAGATGATATTAATTAAATATAATGCCTTGAAAGAGGCATTATAGCCATATCCCATTCTGGATTGCTAAAATCATCCATGGACATTTTAACATGAAGTCATAAGATGATTTAGCATGTTGAGAAAATAAAAGCTGGCTCCTACTGACATTGATATATCTTAATAAAATATGATGGATTCATATGACTATCTTTCTGAGAACTAACTATATTATTTACATTTTTCATTTTGTCATATGACACTGTAGATATATGAAAATGTAATTTAAATTTCCTTGCAGTCTTCATGGGGTTTTCTGACACAAATATAATATTCCATTGTGCACTAACAAACAGAATAAATGTAATAAAAATTGGCATAATCTTCCAATGAGAAAAGTGCACATAGTTTAATTCAATATTCTAATATTTTTCCATTTTCCCTATGCATTTTTTTAAAAGAATACTTATTTCTTCCAAGACAGAGAAAGAGAGAGATAGTCAGATATCACTAACAGTGTCCCACTGTCAACCGCGCCTAGTCTTAGCCTGTCAGGATCACAGGCACTCTCAGGACCCTTCCCATGTAGATACAGTTGTGTTACCACTGAGCCACCACCTGTACCCCACCTTCTATGCATTTTTATTCTCTCCAAAGATATATTTCTCTGTGGTTCATGTCTGGGAAGGATAACCATAGCCTGCAGATTATCTAATACATTAATACAAGATACTTCTGATTAGTGAAGGACTGATTTTATCAAGCTCTGGATTACACAAAGGAGCTATGAAGGAACTATGAAGTTCCTTCTCACTAACAAAATCTCCATGAGGGGCATCTTCCCACTAGCTTGCACTGCCAGTGCTCTTTAAAATAAGAATAGAATGGGAAAAAATGAAAAATCACATTTTGGGTTAAGTTTTACATGATAGTATTCTCAGTATGTTTTCATACAGAGAAGGTGCGTAACATAGACCAAAATGAAATTTGGAAACTACCCCTAAGTTTATTTTTGATATGATTTTCCTTATAATCCTGGAGAAAATTTTAACTATAAAATGGTTTATGAACAGCCAAGTAAATAGTAGTGCACTCCTATTCAAAATGAGGGGAGAAAAGAACTGATCACTAATTTATTATCTCCTGTGGGTCAAGGTACTTTGAACGCATTATCTTAATTAATCCTTTCAATTATCTAAAGTTATTTTACAGAGGGGAAAACCAAGTCTCCAAGGCATTCAATAATTTGCCCGTGATCACACAGCAATTAAGTTGAGTCCAGGGTTCTAGTGCCAATAAAATTGCAAATTAACAACAAACAGAATTTGGGTATCAATTATAAAATAAAGATGTTAAAATATATAGAAATATAAATGTTAATATTAATATTTTCTATAAATAAAAATCACTCCTATTCAAAATGAGGGGAGAAAAGAAATGATCACTAATTTATTATCTCCTGTGGGTCAAGGTACTTTGAACGCATTATCTTAATTAATCCTTTCAATTATCTAAAGTTATTTTACAGAGGGGAAAACCAAGTCTCCAAGGCATTCAATAATTTGCCCGTGATCACACAGCAATTAAGTTGAGTCCAGGGTTCTAGTGCCAATAGTTTAGGCTCTAAATTGCAAATTAACAACAAACAGAATTGGGGTATCAATTATAAAATAAAGATGTTAAAATATATAGAAATATAAATGTTAATATTAATATTTTCTATAAATAAAAATATAAATATCCTGTTCATTTCATGGATACCCATCCAGATAAGACTCCATTCAGATATGTGACCAACTACTACTTGGAAAATTCTTACTTCTCTTCTACTCCTTAGAATACATTGATCTATGCTCAAGAAGAAAAACCAGATCCAAGGCTATATCTTTGTAAAGTCAAAACATATGTTGCAAAGTGAATTTTTTTTTTTGAGAGGTTTTTGCTATAGGGTGCATGCGCTCACCAGGAAGACAGAGAGAGACAGAAAGTGAGAAATCACCCCCAGGGGGGATGGCCATGCTGCAATCCCTTCTCCTGCATTATCCTCTCAGGATCTTGGGCACACAGGCACACGCGCCCAGTGTGAGTTTAAGCTACTGGGTCCAGGATTCAAACCGTGGTCAGCTACATGGGAGTCCAGCGACATAGCCATTATACCAACTGCTCGTCCCGCAAAGTGAATGTTTTTCCTCATGCGAAAGTCAAGGGCAGGGACCAGCAAATGGCATAATGGTTGCACTACTGGACTCCCATATAGGCAACCTAGGTTCAAGTCTTGGACCAGGCAGCTTAAACCTCACACTGGTTCCATATGTGTTTATGCCCAAAATCCCAACAGAAGAATGAAGGAGAAGGAATTGCAACATGGTATCCCCTCTGAAGTGTGATTTCTCACTTTCTGTCTCAATCTCTCTCTGTCTCTCTAGGGAGCACATGCACCTCATAGCAAAAATCTTTCTCAAAAAAAAAAAAAAAAGTTAGGTGCCAAGAGAGTTTCCTGGTCTGAAAATATAATAGTTATTGACTAATTTCATTCCTTAATAATTCAATCAACAAATCTGTACAATTAAGACTAAATGCAAGGTTGTAAATTATAATGGCATGAATCAGAAGAAAAAATATTTTAGACCTGGATAGAATCTAAGAAATCTAATCCAGTAGTTTCAAAGATCTCTCTCAGGGATAGCAGAGAGAGGTAGAATTCAAGACCAATAATCTAGACCTTTCACCCATGCTTTAGACAGAACAGCTCTCCTTGTATCTGTGTTAAATAATAAACTTCTTCATGAGACCTTATTTGAATTAATTGTTCCACAACTGAAACAACTTGAATATTACTGTTCTGGTACAAACATGTTCATTTCTCAGATAAGGACTATGGGCACAGTTGTGGGAAGAGACTTGCTTATGCCTATACAGCTACTGAGGACTAAAGTGGAATTAAAAATTAAAAACCCTTTTCCATGACTTATTCTGAAACTTTACACCTGAAGCTGTCATTGTTGTAGTTATCATACAATTAAAAGCTAACAGTTAGTAATGAATCATAATGTGATATATTGTGAATAGAATTTCTAGAGCACATTATAGTTTTAAGCATTTTTATGTATGGGTGTACACATTACTTGCTTCTTTTAAGATTTTTATAAGTTGAGAAGTGTCAGTAGTAGCACCCTTATTAACAGATAAAAAATTCAGGCTCAGGACAGTAGGTAGTGTGATGGTTAAGGCTCTGAATTCCCATATTTGACTGCAGTTTGAGCCTGGACCTGGGTGCATGTGCATGCATGCCCACAATTCTGAGAAGAGAGTGTAGGAAAAGGAATTGCTGCATGTCTTTCCCCACTTGGGGGTGATTTCTCATTTTCCCTCTCTCTGTCTCTCTCTAGTGAGAGCACATGCCCTATGGCAACAACAACAACAACAACAACAACAGAAAAAACAACTTGAGGCTCAGTGAGTAAGTGGTTGATTTAGGACTAGACCCAAGTACTCCTAATTCTTGGTCTAGTGCACTTTTTCCTACTGCCAGCAGTACCACTGAATATCTTTTCTGCCTAGATTAAATAAAGTGTCAAAAATATTTCCTGCCAACAAATTTTTGTGCAATATTATATCCAAGATTTCATTTATTTCCATTAGCCATTTATAAAGAACAAGATTACTCATGACCTTGCTGGAAATTCTAGAACCTGTTGGTACGATAGTGAACTAACTTATAGGTAAGTCTGGTTAATTTTAAAAAGCTATCTCTGCTTGCATGAAGAGATTATGAAAATAGCAATTTCAAACACTGGCAAACACCAAAGACCCATTATTGTTAATGAATGTTGAAAACACACTTTGAATATTTTTCTCCACAAACTTTGAAACAGAATTTTAGTAAAAATTTTTCACGTGCATTTTTCATTACTTAACTCGACTGATGATATCGATCACATGTTCTACCAAAACAGGGAGTATTGCTACTCACTTCCACTACTAAGGAAATGTAAGAAAAAAGAAATACAATACTTTTAAAAAAATGGTAATATGCCAATACAGGCCTCTTCAATTGCCAGTGGTAATTGACCTTCTGAAGTTAGCTCTCACCTTGAAAATCATTGACAGTTTACTTAAGAAATATTTTTTAGGTTTTATTTACTTATTAATTTCCATTGCAGAGAGAGAAAAAGAGAGAAGGAGAAAGAGACAGAGAGCTTCAGTAGGGTTTCCATGCTATGATACAGTCATAGTCCCAGCCAGTCTGGATCACTGGCATACACAAGTGTGCCTGGGCATGCACAAAGAAATGTTGGACCTGAACCCAGGATCTTTCCCATGTGGGTCCATTGCACCACTGCTTCATCACCACCTAGCCTGGAAAATATATTTTCAGTTAATTTTAAAAGGCTATTTTTCACCCCAAATATATACACAGATACACACACATGTTTCATTGGACTTTGTCTACCTCCTTAACTCTCCAAATGACATTTGAATAGTCTTTAATTTTGCTTTCCATTTACTCTGATGGAGAATATATGTTACAATATGTGTGAAAGAAATTTTGTAGACTGTAATTCTCTATGTAAGTGCAGTGAATCATTATTGCCACATTTTTAATAATACCAGCTGCTACAAGACAGTTAGGAATAATAATCAGTCATATCTTTTATGATTTATGATTCATCACTCACACCATTCCTTTATGACTAGACAGTTGGATATCTCCTTTCGTGCTTTTGTTATCAACTCACACTGAAAAAAATTTTGCAATTATAAAATTCACTAATTTCTCACTGAAATATTATTCTATAGGTAATCTCAAGATTTCTTTGAGTTGAAATAAGATTTTTTTCCTGATTTTTTACTGTAGTCCTTCCATTTTTGCCAAAATTTTAAAATTCTGTAACAGAAAGAGATCTTGAAGGGCATTGTATCTGACTCCTTCTGCTTGTTGGGAAGAAGGGACTTACTTGAGACAGCACAGTAACACAACTGATTTTAGTCCCTTGTCTTCTGATTACCAACCCAACCTTTCTTGAAAACATCAAGCACAAATATCCTAAAAATGTTATACTTTCCCAGAGGAACACCTCTTCAGGTAAAAACAAAAAAAAGTCTATGCTTAATTGATCTCTCTGGCTTATTTTCTGAGAGCACAAGCATGTATTGACATGAGGCAGAGAAATGTTTCCTATTAATGCCATACAACACCATACCATATGGTGCTACAAAATATAGTGGCCATAATATGTTTTATTATATCAGCAGATTTTGTATAGTAAGAAACACAAACTCATGGCTCTTCCTCTCTCCCATTCAATTATGAATGCTCTAAAATAGCAATACCAATATTATGAAGTTTCCCCCAAGGGCTACTTCAGCTATTATTTTTTACGACATATATTGGCTTAAAGTATTTCCCAATACACATTTAAAAATAGAATTACAAAAAGTGAACACAGTAAAAACAATTTCACATGAAAACCTATTGAAATTATAAGACAAAACATTCATGAAAATTGCAAGTTCATTTTCATTTTTTATACTTCAAAAGAAAGAGTGTACTTAATGGTCTTATTCTGCATAGAATATCACAGTAAGGCATTCAGAGAATATTCTCTTAATGAATTTGGTTTATCTCTTTTTTTTAGAAAACTATGGAGACAAGTCAATAGAAACTCACTTTTTCCGCTTCATTTCTTCTGCACACTTGGTAACAAAATACACCCCCGTAACTGTGTAACTGTGCATTTTTTCTAAAGGTCATAAGAGCAAGAGGAAATCTGACTCATTATTTGTAATCTTATTTGGAATCTTTAGCATTTTTACTGGAAGCCTCTTAAAAATGTGAAGGGGTACACCTTTTAGTGTTAGTCTATATGACATGAAATTATGCACTTTTTTTTAATGGTTTTTGCCATTGGGTGTGTGCTCACCAGAGAGAAACAATGAGAGGAAAAATGAGAAATCTCCCCAAGGGAGAATGGCCAACCACAGTCTCTTCTCCTCCATTTTCCTCCTAGGATTTTGGGCACATATGTGCATGTTCCCAGCATGATTTTTAAGCTGGCAGGTCTGGGACGTGAACCACTGTCAGACATGTGGGAGACCAGCGCTGTAACCATTATGCCACCTGCTGGCCCCCAAATTACATATTTCTAATAGCTATCCAAGTGATGTTGGTGCTGCTTGCCCACAGAGCACACTTCACATAACAAGGATCTACACAACAAAATTTTACCAAGGTGGTGTATCTAGTAAACAGAGAAAAAGAGAAAGATGAAAAAGTCCAAATGTTCTCAAAACTTTCAAACAAGGATATATCAGTACTCTCTTCCAAACTGTATTTCTCATAAGAGTTCAATGACAGTGCACACAACTCTGAATTTTACATGAAATGTGATACTAATTCACTAAGTAGTGTCTAGGTGAAATGAAATAGTCTGACATTTACTTACCTAGTATATAAAGTCACATTGTGCTAAATGTGATGTGTAAAGTTAAATATAGAACCATGACCCCAGTTCTTTATTGTAGAAATCTATTTCATGGCATATGGGTTTGTGAAAATAAAAGTTTGATGGCCAAAAGACACCAAATTTACATCAAATTCATTTGTGTCTGAGTGGACATACAGTATATCAATTACAATATAATAGGTGGTTTTTCAGTCATATAACACTGGTTCTTCCTAATCAAAACAATATACTAACAGAAAGGATCCTGCATTAAAGAATCTGATAAAAGACGTGCCATTCCGGAAACCCACACTGGTTATTATACAACTACGGTGACCTCAATAGGACAGGCTGGTGAAAATAAGGTAATATGATTTTGTCAAGCAGCAGTATTAAAAGAAAAGTGCCAGGCTACGGAATGACAAGAGAGTTTTAAAACACTAACTGATAATAATCTTGCACTCACAATATGTAAATAATTCTTGTAAATTAGTAATAAACCAAAAAGAAAAATTGAGAAGGCTCATTGCAAAGCAAGACATCCAAATTATTTTTAAAAATTAAAAGGCACTCAACCTCAGTAATCATGTGAATGCAAAATTAAAACCAAAATAAAATTATTACTACAAATCCACCAGGATCGCTAAAATTTTAAAAACCTGACAATGGCAAATGCAATTGAGGGTGTAGAGCAAAGGAAAACTTCATAAACTGTCAGTGGGAATGTATTAAATTGTTACAACCACATTACAAAACAGGCATAGTTGGGCAAACCTATGGCATGGTGGTTAAGGTAACTGGATCCCATACAGTTGACTGTGCAATCAGAGTCCCAGACCTGGCAACAGGAAAAAAACATACCAGGCGTGTGTGTGTGTGTGTGTGTGTGTGTGTGTGTGTGTGTGAGTATCCAAAATCTCCGAGGAGAATGGGCGGATAGAGATTATGGCATGGCCATCCCCCAGAGGGTGGTTTTTCTCTCTTTTATATCTCTCATCCTTGCACTTTTCTCTGCTGAGTACACATGCTCTACAGCATTTTTTTAAAAGGGCATTTTCCACTAAAGTTGAAAATATGGCTTAGCAGGTCCACCCCTAAGTATATCCTGAACAAAAAATACATGAAGATTTGCAATAAGATATATCCATGAACATTCATAACAAGAGTATTTATAATAATCTAAAACTTGAAACAAACTATATGTTCATTATTATTGTAATGGATGCCTATATCCTATGTTATACTTTGGTCGAACAATAAAATATTATACAATGATGAATGTTGATGAACAATGTAGAACAGCCTCTAAAACATAATACAGAGTGGTATGAACTCAGGAACAAAGTAAAACTATTTTATTACATTTATGTAAAGTTCAAAGGTAGGAAACACTAGTTAGAAATACATTTATTTTAGGAAAGGAGAGACTAGGTAGTAGCCAGAAGGGGCATAAAGGAGTTCTTAACAGCCAGCAATATTATATATATATATAATTTATTTTATTTATTTATTCTAGGAGAGAAAGAAACAGACAGTCACCCCTTACAGGGTCTTCATGCCATTATCTACACTCAGTTTCAGCCTATTTGGATCATGGCTGTGTGGACACACACCCATTGTGATCCCCATATTGTTCTCCATAGTGGCTGAACCAATTTACATTCCCACCAGCAGTGTAGGAGAGTTCCCCTTTCACCACATTCCTGCCATCACTTATCAATTTTTGTTTTATTGATCTTAGTCATTCTGACTGTGTTTTGGTGGCATCTCATTGTGGTTTTGATCAGCATCTGTGGTTTTCAAGCTGCTGGGTCCAGGCCTCAAAGTGTGCCACTGGTCAAGTAGGATGCAAACACCATAACCACCATGCCACTGGCTAGCCTCAATTCCGCTTTTGAATGAGAGTGTTTGTACTATTTTCTATTTATGTATTTATTTATAAGGTAGAATTTATATCTGTTCTTTTTAAAATTTGTTGTTTGTATGTCAACTCTCTGCAAGGTAAAACCCAGAAACCTTATATGGACCAAGAAATCTTTGTAGAACCCCAGAATCTCATTAACATGTTGCAACACTCCAGAAGAACACAAAACTGATGATAATCACAATGAGAGAGAGAGAGAGAGAGAGGTTTCAGTTTACCTGCATAATTCCTTGCCTAAGTCAGCATAGTTGAGTTCTGAAAGAGTGACACCCTAGCCCATTATTTCTCTCATAGGAGAAAGAGCACAAAGTGTGTATCCAAAATTCCAGTGATGTTAAGGGAACTGAAATTTAAGAGATATACCTTGGTGTTGCATTACCCAGAACGTTGAAAAAAGTGGAAGAGTCCTGAGGACAGCTAAAAACAAAAAGACATGGGGATTCTCAGCCACTAGTATGGGTATAAGCACCTAATGCACAGATCTCAGCTGCTGGCATGGATCTCAGCAAATGTTATGGATCTCTGCACCTGGTGCAGATCTTAACCACTAGCAAAGATCTCAGTGTGAATCTCAATAGTCAACATTGATACCAGCAATCAGTGTGCTCCTACTGGCCAGTTCCACTCTTTAGAACTGGAAACAAGTACATAGTCTGAGATTTCTCCTTCAGAAAGGAGAGAGAAAGAAGTGAAGCTTGCACCCAATGTCCTGGCATCTCAGTGCATTGCCGTAAGGAAAAGAACTGAGTGGGTCTCATTCCTAGTATGACTCTAAAGTAGAGGGAGAAGATGCACAATCCAAAGATCTCTCTCTCAGAAGTCATAGAGGTGGAATGGGCATATCAGCAGAAAAAAATTGATCGATTCCTGGAATAACTAGCCAGGTTGATCAGTGAAGGTCTTTCATTGTTAAAGCCAGTCCATTAAGACTAAGAGGTGACAACATCTTCACTGCACAGGCACTAATGAAAAACCATAGGATCACCAAGAATCAGAGAAATATGACACTATCAGAGAAAAAAATCTTCAATAACCACTATAAAAACAAAAATGAAAAAGGAGATCTATGAAATATCTGACAAAGAAATCAAAATAATCATCTTAAAGAAGCTGAGTGAGCTGTAGGAGAACACAGATAGACAACTAAATGAATCAAACAGAAAAAAAATCAAACAGAAAATCTAGAGCTAAAGAATCGATAACTGCAGAAACTGAAAGACTGGAAGGTATAAAGGCATGGAGAGCAACTGTGGATACTAGAGACAGTGTAGGAGGAGGGTGAGAAATCAGGAAAGGTGAAAGGGAGGTAATCACAAGGAAAAAGAAAGAAGCAAAACATTTAAGGGACACAAAAAATAAAAATGATGTGTTGTTGATGATGTGTATGCTAATATCTTTGACTGGACTCATACACAGTGTATTCATGATGGAAAAAATTATCCAGTATGCTGTAATGATATACAGTGATAACACGTAGAATGAATAAAATGAAAGAGAGAGAAAAAAAACATAAAAAAAGAAGAATCAGTAACTGAACTGAAAACGTCAATAGAAAGTTTCAACATCAGACTCAATCTAATGGAAGAATCATCAAACTCAAAGATAAAGTATTTGAAATTAGCAGTTACAGGACCAGCAGATGGTGTAGTACTTATATCGCTGGATTCTCACATGGCCATCCACAGTTCAAGTCCTGGACCTGGTGGCTTGAAAATCCCACCAGGCATGTGTGTGTGTGCACGCCCAAGATCCCAGGAGGAGAATGGAGAAGTAGGGATTGTAATATGGCCATCCCCACTTGGAGGTGATTTCTCACTTTCCCTCTCACTATGTCTGTCTCTTTCCTCAGCAAGCACTTGAACCCCAAGGCAAAACCAAACAAAAATAAAAACAAAAACAAACAAATAACAACAATCAAAAACACCTCTTAAAAAATGAAATTAACCAGTCACTGTAACTGAAAGATAAGAGAACAAAAAAGAGTGACAAAAGGCTTCAGAACTTGCAGGAGAACATTAAGGAAATCAGTATAGAAGTTCCTTCCAGCAGGAAATGAGAGAAAATACCAGAAGGGTATTTAGCAAAATAATATCTGAAAACTTCCAAAATGCTGGAAGGGAAATAGACTCAGTTCTTAGATTCATAAAGCCCCAAAATGAACAAATATGAAGAATTCATGGGATCAGCAGTTGGTGTAATGACTATGCCACTGGAATCCCATGTAGTCGACCATGGTTCGAGTCCTGGACTTGGTGGCTTACACTGCCACAGGGTGCATGTGCATGCATGCCCAAGATCCCTAGAGGAGAATGAAGAAGGGATTGAGGCATGGCCATCCCCTCAGGGGAGTGATTTCTCGCTTTCTGTCTCTCTCTCTCGGGCAAGCACATGCGCCCTATTGCAAAAACCTCAAAAATAAAAAGAATCCAAAGAAGTCTACACAAAGACACATTATAATCAAATTTTCTTTCTTTCTTTTTTCTTTTTCTTTCTTCCTTTGTCTGTTTCTTTTTTTGAACTTTAGAAATGTTTTTCTTTTATATGCAAAAATGGACAGGTGTTCTATTCATAAATTCTATTTTCCCATACAATTTGAAGCTCTTTTTGTTTTTTGAAAAAATAAATAAAACATGCACACACAACAAACTTTAAAACACACCAAGACACCAAAGCTAGAAAAATAAAACTTTCTAGGTATACCAAGGATCATAAATTATATGTGAATATTCTCAAAAGTAGAAATTACATAGTATAATGCCATTATGGGCAAAGATTATTCAGCTCTAATCCTCAACATCCACATTTAACTATCAGAACAATTAAACCAGGTCAAAACAGTCCAGCATATTAGGCTTTGTTATACAAAGCTATTATGTTTTTCTAAGATGCAAACAAACTAAAACAGGAAATACTGAAACCAAAATAAAAGACATTAGAGAAATAAAAATTATTAGTTCCTTATTGTATCACCCATCCTATAACATTAATAAGGAGAATATTTTATTCAAAAGAAAATTTGATTTCATATATCACTAGCCATTCACTTTTTTCATTAGTTATTACATAAATGCTGACTAGTTTTATTATCCAAAGGACACAGCCATTTTATGTTTATAATTCACTTTGGTTTTTATAAAGGTAATTTTTTGTGATTTACACAAACACATCTATCAGTGAATAGTTAGCACTGATATATAATCTGACATCCATAGTATTTCATGTTTTGCAGACAGCAATGTAGGAGAGATGCATTTTTAATTACCTTTAATCTGAGTGACCTTATGTAAAAGAAAAAAATCAATAATTTAAATATTCTGTCTCCAAAGGAGATTTTCATATGTACACATAGAGCTGGTTATAGATGCTTAGCGTTTTATCATATATCTTCTATGTCCATATCCTATCCATATCCTTAAAAAAATCGTGATATATGTGTTGAACCCATGTGAGTACCCATGGACCACATGCTTGAGAGGAAGCCAATAATCAAAATTTCAAAGCACGTATAAAGAAAATTTATAAAGCAGGAAGAGAAAAGTGACTTGCCATGTACAAGGAACATCTGTAAGACTATTAGCTAATTTCTTAGCAGAAATATTATAGGCCAGAGGAAGTGAAATGATATATTCAAGGTGTTGAAAGAATGTTTTTAAAGTCAATCAAGAATACACTCCCAGAAAAATTAACACTTAGAGAGTTTATCACCACTAGATTTGCCTTACATGAAACATTGAAGGTTGAAATGAAATGATACTAATTAATGACATAAAAACAAATAAAAATTTAAAACTTGCTGTATGCAGGATTACATATGGACAAATAGCACTATAAATGTTATAGTGATATGTAAGCCATTTTTATGTTTAGTCGAAAATTAAAAGGCAAAAGTATTAAAAATAACTATACAAAAACTTGTTAATGGATACCTAATATAAAAGTATATAAATTGCGACACTAACAGTGAGTGCAAGGCAGAAGCAAAGGTTTAAATGTGATGTTATGTTGTTATCAGTTTAAAATACATTGTTTTAACATATCCATCATCTCACCTACTTATTTTCTTGTGGTGAAAACATTTAAAATCTACACTTGGGCCAGCAGGTAACATGGAGGTTAAAGTGGCTGTATCTCACATGTCCAAACTTGCAGTTTGAATCCCAGATCTGGCAGCTTGAAAGTCACACAAGGCACATGTGCATTCATGCCCAAATTCCTGAGAGGAAATTGGAGCAGAAGAGATTTTGTCATAGTCATCTCTTCTTGGGGGATGATTTCTCACTTTCTCTTTTTCCCTCTGTTTGTCTCTCCTTTGTGAGTACATGACCCAATAACAAAATTAAAAAACAAAAACAAAAACAAAACTATTCTTTCAGGCATTCTGAAATACAGAATATATTATTCTTAACTGCGGTCACTATGCTGTATAGTATTATAGATCACTAACTATATTTATATTACATTCTAAATCCATAATTCAATATCTCTGAATGGATTGACCTCTAAATGAATAGTATCTTTTTTTCTCTTGCTACTTTTAAGATTTGTTTCTCTATCACTAGTTTTGAGCTGATGATTAAATTGTATCTGAGTGCAGTTTTATTCATGTTTCTTTTGCTGGAAGTTATTAAACTTCTTGGATGTGTGGGTCAATAGTAAATTTGAGACTATTGTGTTTTCAAAGATTCTTTTGCACTCTCCTTCAGGGAGTCAAATAGCACATACATAGAGTGCTTGTAGTTGTCCACAACTTTCAGATGCCCTTTCCAATTCATTTTCTTCTACCTCTCTGTATTTCATTTTGGATAGCCCTATGTTTCTAAATTCACTAATTTTATCTTCTACAATGTCAACTCTGCCTTTAATCCCATCCCACACATTTCCTATTTGAAATAGAAGTTTTCATCTCCAGAAATGTGACTTGGGCCTATTTTATGTCATCCATGTCTCTACTTAACTCTTTGTACATATGTAATGCAATTATGATAACTTTTTTTTTTCTTTGGAGAGGTTTTTGCCATAAGGTGCGTGCGCTCGCCAGAAAGACAGAGATTGACAGAGAGATAGAAAGCGAGAAATCACCCCCCCGGGGGGGATGGTCATACTGCAATCCCTTCTCCTCCATTCTCCTCTTGGGATCTTGGGCACATACGCACACACGCCCTGCATAAATTTAAGCCACCAGGTCTGGGACTCGAACTCAGGTCAGCTACATGGGAGTTCAGTGACATAGCCATTACGCTAACTGCTGGTCCCATATGGTAACTTATTTAATGTCCTTGTCTGCTAGTTATAATATCTATGTCACTTCTTGGTTAATTTTGAGTGATTATTATCATTTTTAATATAGAATATACTTTCCTGATTATTTATTTATTTATTTATTTGAGGGAGATTTTTTGCTATAGGGTGTCTGTGCTTGCCAAAGAGACTGAGAGAGACAGTAAGAATGTGAAAAATCACCTCCCAAGGGGGAAGACCACACCTCAATCCTTCAATCTGTGTAGGGATTATCTTCCATGAGGTCAGTCCCTAGTACCAGGAAAGTTGGGGCTCACTGCCCTAAATGATTCATAACATCAGAGAAGTTTTTAAAATAATGGTTTAGGGAATCAGCAGTTAGCGTAATGGCTATGTCGCTGGACTCCCACGTAGTTGACTGCGGTTCGCGTCCCAGACCCGGTGGCTTAAAACTCACGCTGGGCGCATGTGCATGCATGCCCAAGATCCCGAGAGGTGAATGGAGGAGAAGGGATTGTGGCATGACCATCCTCCCTGGGGGGTGATTTCTCGCTTTCTGTTTCTGTCTCTCTCTGTCTGTCTGGCAAGCGCACGTGTCCTATAGCAAAAACCTCTCCAATAAAAATAAATAAATAATGATTTAGAGGGCCTCTTTACCGGCAGTCACTATGCAAAAATACACACTACGATTACAGTTGTCCTCCCTACTTTATACTTAGTCTGCTTCTTGTCCAAATGGAAGAAATTGACCATCCATAGGTACTAGGTAGTGATATTGATGACAGGTGAGTGAGATGAAATTTATTGGGACATTGGAAAAGTCATGTCACATTTTTGCATAGAATATCATTGAAGAAATATGTCCAATGACCAAATAGAACCCAAAAGCAAAAACCAAGATGCATCACAGTGCATTTTTGGAGAAAAAAATGAAACCTGCATAGCCCTTTTCTTTCATTTGATATGTAAGTGCTGTTTTTAAAATCTCTGCACCCATGATCTGCCAACTTTAATAAAACATTCTATGAAAATAAAGTACTTTGCTAGATATTAGAATATTTTGTGTCCTGAAATAAGTAATTTACAGTGACTTCATCACTTAATGTGAACAGTGGAATATGTGAATGAAAAGCAGGAAACATCTGGATTACTTTTAATAATATTTCAGTAGCATGTCTTTTATCTTCCTCACTAAGTATACCATCAAGAAATGGACTTTATTTAAGCAATTTTTCCAATCTTTGATTGGATAGTTTTAAAAAACATATCTTGCAGCATATTAAGGGCATGGAAAACAGAAGTTTGTTTGGGTGGCATGATTGTCAGAGGAGAGTCTAGAGTGGGGAATAATATAAAACCTGGAAGCAGAATAAATGATAGAGAACTGACAATATTGGAGCTATTTTTTCTTTTATTCAATTTTATTTATTATTATCATAATCTTTTTTATATTACATTGAATCACATATAACTTTATAGGGTGTTACATTTCTTTTTCCAGAAGGAATACCATGCATATCAGTCACGACAAAGATATTACTGTTCACATCATCATCATCAAATAGCTTTCCATCATTTTTCCCAGATTATTATTATTCGCATTATTTTTTAAACATTCAAACACTATTTATCATTTAGCTTGTAAAAAAATTTACCCAATATGAAATACTTCTCAGACCAGTCCAGTTGAGAATACTATAGATGTTATCATAGACAACCCATTTCTGTGTCCTACTAATGTCATGCCTCTCTATTTGTTCTCTTGCTACCCTTCTCTATACAGGTCCCTTCTCTGGCTCATTCCACACTGTCTTCAGCATCCATAATTATTTTTCCCTGCTTTTATGCCCTCCAATATTTCAATCTGTACCATAAAGTGCGGATAGTCAGTATATATTAAGTGGATACATACAATATCCATACAATGGATTGCTTCACTCAACAAGAGATTCTCCATATTCGACCACTTTCTATCAAACACAATATTGGAGCTCTTAAAGACCAAGCATTATACCAAGTGTTTTACATTAATTATTTTATTTAAGGATTATAACAATCCTAATGGAAAATGAATCTTCGATTCTAGATTACCAAGGGCTGACTATCTCCATGGGTAGGTTTTCCTGAGGAATTCAGAGGGAACATTAAATGTGAACACATAAACTATCAGTTTTGTAAGAGCCTGGCCCTGTAAGAGCTAAATGTCGTCAATTCTTGGACAATGACCTGAACAAAGCCCTTGAAAACTTTTCTATGAAGACAGGAAAAGCAGTGGGAGAACTTATTCAGATCCCTATTACCTCAAGTTTTATTTGTTATTCAAAGTTGTGGACTATAAGGAAAATTACACATATCAAGCCATTTTCCACAATATTATTTGTCACAAAAACGGAATGGAGTGTTAAGCAAATTTACAAATCATTCAACATGTAATGATCACTGATGTAGATATCTTATACAGTCACTCATCACTTGACAACTACCAGTTTAACAACTGCTTGGACTTATGATCAGTTATTTAGCATGAAGAATTCCCCTTCTCAGTCTATGAGAGTCTCAGGAATCCCCTTTCTCAGTCTTTGTCTCCTTCTTGTAGTTGGTAGGTAGCATCTACTACATGAAGCATTCACAATCATGCAAGACTACATCTTTTGTTTACAAATTTGCACTTTATTGTGCACCCATTATATTATTGAGAATAAATAAAAATGATTACACTGGATATATATTAATGTTCTATGTGTCTTTTTGTTTCCTGGTGCTTATATAATATATGTTTTTTGTGTGGATAGAATTACATTTTTCTAATGTGGTGTCACATGATATCTATTAAAAATACATATCCTATGACACCACAACACACCCCAAGAATCTGCCTTTAAAATTCACTTACAAGAAAAGTGATATATAGTGATTAAATGTATAAAATAAACTAAAGTAAAAGAATCTGCCTTTGAGCTCTTTGCTTGGAGAAGGTCTATAATGGCCAATTCCCCTAACAGGTTAGTCTTGGGAGAAGAACTCAGTTGTTAAGTGAGGAGTCCCTGCATTCTAATTATCTTATTTAATGTGATTTTGGAGATCTGTGTGTGTGTGTCTGTGTGTGTGTGTGTATGCACATGGACATGCACACATGCATATATCTGTGCTCAGTAACATCCTTCAGGGCTTCAAAAAAATCAATGTCCTTAGGAAGGACTCTAAAAATATGTGTGGAACTTAGATATGCTTCAGTTCTTCAGGTTGGTATTCCTTTCCTAATGCATAGAAAGTTTTGTAGAGCTACTTAAGATATAGTAGGCAATTATTTCAATGGAACTTCCTGTCAAATAAGATACATACCATTCCATTAAGTGCAGAGAATATCCATGTGCTCTCACATCCGTAATTGAAACTGCCGTATTGTACTGCTACGTGACATTGATGCAATATGACATGTAATGTTATACTTGGGCAAGCCTGGTCTTCCCAGGTTCTCCTTCTAGCTAGGTCAATATTTAAGAACCCATTTATAAAAACAGTTGGTAAGTCCCAAAGCAAAAAGACCATGACACTTAAATTTTAAAGCAGTGAAAAGTTGTTCATGTATTATATATACATTTTAACCATGAAAACCCATGCAATACATATCCAAGTACTTTGAGATGCTCTTTACACTTTTACCTATAATGTATTATTAATTCTTCGAATTAAATAATAAACAAATGTTGAAGTATATCTTGCAAAATCACACAAGACTATAATATTGCACCTTCCCTAATCCACTGCCCTTTAAGTCATCCAAATACCATATTCTTTTACAGTTATCACATGTACCAGACCTCTATTATTCTCATAGCTTTGAGACATGAGGATTTTCCATAGAATCTTACAAAAGATAAAACTAAATATAGGAGATGTGAACGTCAGTGCTTTCTAGTATACATCCCATTATGATGGATATGTTCTACATCTACACTGCCCAATAGACACCTACTGGCCACACGTGGCTATTGAGCAACAGAAAGTACATTAGTATGATTGGGAGTCTGGATTCTAAATTTCACTTCATTTAAATAAACTTGAATGAAATAGCCACATATTACTAGTGGCTACCTTATTGAACACTGCAGGCCTATACCAATAACATGTAAGACTATCATATAAATTCAAAACCCATCAATGTAGTAGTGTAAGGTGAGCACAAAAAAACTGTATATAATATCAATTCAGCTATGTCCTTTTTTTTCCAGTAATACAAGGCTTGACACACAAACTGGGAGGAAATTCCTCTTTTAGCATCCTGAGATGTGTAAACTCATTTCTCATATTCTGCAAAATGGCAACAATTAAATCAACTTCAAACCATGCCTTTGGAAATGAGTCTATGTATTAATATCATGTGACTATTCCATTGGACCTTATGTTGTCTATTTATCAGTGCATCATGCAGCTGCTACAACTTAAAAGGACACTTGACTCATTGCCAGTTGATCAAATAAGAGGCCATGATATAGGTAATACATGGCAACATCATGTATTCTGAATATTGACCTGACTCTAAATTATAGGGGTGGTGATGAGAAGTGTGGAGCATCAATAGCTTTTAAACTATAGTGAGCAAAATACTTTACAAAACACATGCTTGTCCTCAGAACATTAGTCTAAGTTAATAAAAAGTCACTTCCTTTGCAGAAAATGTTCCATTTAGCTTGATCATCACACTCCGTACAATGGTTATCATTTTATTTCTTCCTTTTTTCCTGCAGTACACATTTACCTAACATGACTGACAGAGTCTATTACACTCTAAATCCATAATTCAATATCTCTAAATAGAATGACCTCTAAAGAAATCGTGGACTATTTGAAACTTTAAAAACAAGCCCAGCAACTTGAATATGATGGTCTTCTGTGGCCTTGAAAAAAAATCAATAGCATTATGTCAATGCAACTATGACAAAGACATTTTTGGTAGTAAGACTGAAAAGTGCAGAAACTTGATAATCACTCTTAAAAATCCTTTTAAAAAAGGAATTCTGATACATCTAATTAATGATTACTAATTCTTACTTATCAGGCTTCCAAACAGAATCAGTATGTTTTATTTAATTTTTTTCATTAATTACTCATTGTATAATGAGCTATATTGCAATGTTGTGTATACATATACTTCCTGGGTTTTATAATAACTACAGTTTGTTTTCCTGACTGTGTGTATTTTTTTTTTACCCTCAGTGGAAAAAATAGGACACAAACTTTTCACTATACTTGTTGGAACCAGATAGCAATATGTAACCATTTCCTTTTGTGGAAACAGTGAGTGCCATCTTCTTAACATTGATAAAGAAAGTCAAGAGAGATGACTGAGAGGTGTTGGAAATCAGATACAGAGGTGACCACAAGAGTGATGTTTAAGAATGTGAAAAAGAGGGCCAGCAGATGGTGTAGTTGTTAAGGTGTTGCACTCTCACATGGTCAACCACAGTTCAAGTCTTAGACCCAATGGCTTGAAACACACTGGGTGTGTGCGCATGCATACCCAAAATCTTGAGAAGAAAATGGAGGAGAAGGGATTGTAGCATGGCCATTCCCCCAGAGTGTGATTTCTTTCCTTCTGTCTCTCTCTTTCTCTCTGGCAAGCACACGTGCCCTATAGCAAAAATCTCAAAAAAAAATCTGAAAAAGTATAGGGAAAAGTTAAGAATGGATTATCAAAGGGCGAGGAAGGGCTTAAAGGAAAATTGGATGTGTGGTCACATGAAAGAAAATTTTCCAAAGCACAGAGAAGAGTTTGAGAAAACAAGAACAAAATATTTTGTCAGCATCTGCTTGTATATCTGTCCTACCAGACTGTGAACTCTTTAAAAACATGAGGTGAATGAACTATGTGATTTTTACCTTTATAATGTATCATTACTCCTGCTAAATTTTCCAATCAAGTAGTTTGCATACTACTTGACATTGGTATTGTTGAGAAAATGTAGGACCAGAAAATAAATTAGTGAACAGAATGATGAAGGAAGAGACAGGGGAGGTAGGGAGGACCAGGTGAGGTGGAAGAAACCATGAAGTCCAAGTACAGGCAAACATTTGATACTTTGATTTGTTTGAAGGGAAAGGGAAAGCAGCTTGACTATTATTATCCCTTTCCCTGGAGTGCCTATTAGCAGGCCACATATACTAGGATGCTCATAATGGAGAGAAGGGCCCAGTGGTGTGGTAAAGCTTATCACACTCCCTTTAAGAGTTCTACTAACTTGATCATGGCAAATTTTGATGCAAATAAGAAGACATAAAATATCTCAACATATTTTTCTCTTTCTTATATCAGGTTAAATGGCATTTTAAGTTACCTAGCATTAACTCTTATCTATGCTCACCTTTTTCTTAACATAAAAGTAAAAAGCCTGGTGTTCTGCATAAGTTCTTTCAAAAATGGGAATTCTCTACCCTGTGAGTTAACCCATTCTATTTCAAGAGAGCTCTAATATTATAAATGTGGAACCAAAATATCTCTCACTACAACTCGTCTCCTTTAACACTAGTATTTTTCTCTGATACCACAGTTTAGTCTGTGTTCTATTAATAAATGAAGACAACTATCCATTAATAATCTGGCAGAAAACAGATAACACACTCGAAGATATAATTAAAGATTTCAATGAAGTGACAGCTTATAAGGTGATGTGTGGGAGTTGAAGAACACTGTGGCTAGTTGCCTATTAGCAGGCCACATATACTAGGATGCTCATAATGGAGAGAAGGGCCCAGTGGTGTGGTAAAGCTTATCACACTCCCTTTAAGAGTTCTACTAACTTGATCATGGCAAATTCAGATGCAAATAAGAAGACATAAAATATCTCAACAGAGTTTACTCTTTCTTATATCAGGTTAAATGGCATTTTAAGTTACCTAGCATTAACTCTTATCTATGCTCACCTTTTTCTTAACATAAAAGTAAAAAGCCTGGTGTTCTGCATAAGTTCTTTCAAAAATGGGAATTCTCTACCCTGTGAGTTAACCCATTCTATTTCAAGAGAGCTCTAATATTATAAATGTGGAACCAAAATATCTCTCACTACAACTCGTCTCCTTTAACACTAGTATTTTTCTCTGATACCACAGTTTAGTCTGTGTTCTATTAATAAATGAAGACAACTATCCATTAATAATCTGGCAGAAAACAGATAACACACTCGAAGATATAATTAAAGATTTCAATGAAGTGACAGCTTATAAGGTGATGTGTGGGAGTTGAAGAACACTGTGGCTAGTAAGTTGCTAAAGTCCAATAGGCGCTATGACCTCCCCCCAGGAGAAGAGCACAGTCACTGCAAAGCCAAAGCTCAGCTAGGAAGACATAGATAAATAAAAGAAATAAATACCATAACTTTCCTCTCCTTCCACTAGCAATCTCTTGTTGCCTTGTACTGGCTGAATCCAATCAGAATCCAAAAAGAAGGGGAGTGAACAAGAGTGGAAAAGGGATCTATTATAGAAAGGCAAATAGCACTCAGCAGATTTGAAGGTAGAACTCATGTTCTCCCAGAGACTTCTTTTCTGCAACCAACCATCCTCAGTTTCTGCCTTCACTCTTCATAGGATATATATAATTTATTTCACCATCCCAGATGCTTATACTTGATACAACGTGGTCATGCCAGTGCAAGAGGGCTAGGACTTGGTGTAGATAATGTTAACACTTCAGAAGTGATATATCTGAAGAAGTATTTGATGACCTATCTCAGTGCCTACATAATAAAGTACCTACAATAATTTGTATAGTCCTAAAACATCTACCCAACAACCCCATTGGTCAATATTAACCTATGTCTCCCACATTCTTTGTGTGCTTTACTTTTTGCATTCAAGTGCAAGAACAGACATTTATACTTTTCACATTCCAATCTGAGTCAGTATCTTGCTAGAATCTACTACAATCTTTTTATGGATTTTAATAAACAACTTTTATTAAGGGAAATTTAGATTTTATTAGTATCATGCTAACATTTTATGTAAGGGCAAACTAGGATCCAGCAAATAGGAAAGTAGCAGCCACAGTGTCTCAGCAGTGGCACAACATTCTACAATGCTGGAAGCCAAGTGGAAGATCAGAATCTGGATCCCAGATATACCTGTACATGCTGATGTGAACTTACTTGCCTGTGACTCTGGTTGACTGAAAGGCTAGGGAAGAGATTGCAGCATGAACTCCACTGAAGGTATTTCCTTTTCACTTTTTCTCTCTGTCATTATCTCTGTCATTAGCCCTTGGCCAAAAGTAGACCAAGGCCCTGATGGAATCAAAGAAAGCTTTTATGGCCAATACTAACTTTAATGGGCTTCAAATACCTGTCTTCACTTTGCAAGGAAATTCTGTGATGTTTTAAGAGTGGACCCTGTAGCAGAAAAGTAAACATTAGTCAAATAACAGGAAGTCGCACATTGGATAGGAGACTGAATTCGACCTTAAAGTTATCTTCATTCAGTGAATTATACTAATGACATACATTATAACAATTTACTTAAAAAAAAAAAAGAGTATGGAAGAAAACATGTAGCACAATAGTAAGAATCAAAAGACCTAAAGTCTTGATCCAGCTCTATGTCAAAGAAAGTAATGTACCTTTTCAGATTATCTGTTTACTTGTTTATAAATAAAAGGAGACTGAACTGGTATAGATGATGCCATTATATTCTGAGTGGTGTTGGTATGGTGGATGGGTAACTTGGCTCATTGTTTCCTAAGGCACAGAACCAGGTAAAGACATATTTGAACCTGATGGAGAGCACTATACCTCGCCTCATCTGAGGTGGATGTAATAGTTAGATGGGGATTTGGGTTGATATCTACCTTTGGATGCAAAAAAACCTGGTGGAAATTTCAAGGCCCTAGAATATGGTAAGAACATTTGAGGGAATGACTCCTCAATTTCCTTGCCGAATGCCTGAAGTAGAACCTCCCCCCTGATCCAATTAAATTGAGACAGAATGAGAAATAAACCTTTGTTGTATTAAGCCATAGATTCCCGGGTCAGCTATTAGCCAAGCCTGACTACTACTTAACTCTACTTAACTGTTGACACACCTACAATTTTAAGAGGATAATGTTGCCCCACAGGAATATAGGGAAGAGTGACAGTCAAGTGTTTAGCACAGTATCTGGCCCATTGTAAGCATTCAATAAATGTAGTGCTCATCCGGACCAGCAGATGGTGTAATGGCTAGGTTTTTGGACTCCCATGTAGTTGACAGCAGTTTGAGTCCCAGATCGACTGGCTTAAACTCACTCTGGGTGCGTGTGTGTGTGTGTGTGTGTGCCCAAGATCTCAAGAGGAGAATGGAGGAGAAGGGATAGTCAGGTGGCCATCCCCGCCCCCTCTCCCCCCGGGGGATTATTTCTTGCTTTCTGTCTCTCTATCTCTGTCTTTCTGGCGAGTGCACACACCCTATAACAACAACAATAACAAAAATGTAGTGCTCATCACCCTCGACTTGGAGTATCAGTTCACTACAATTTCTGAACTTTTTCTTTTTTACGTTTGGCAACATCATTATGTGGTGAAATCTTGACCCTTTAGAATGAGTATGAGTTGTTTTAAATTGTAATAAATATATATATTCTATGGTTTAGTCTTGAATAATGACTAAAGAAGCTAACACTATCATAAATGCTACTAAACAAGCTCACCAATGCCTCAGTTTCTACTGATCTCAGAAACTACAAATGATATTTTTTGTGGGGGAAGAAAAATTATGCCATTCAATCTGGTTACTGTAAGATGACTTTCCTTTTCTATGTTGATTTCATTGTGAATTGTTTCTATTTTTTTAAAAATGCTATTCACATTTGCCATCACAGGAATCAGCTATAGTGTGTAGGCTGGAACTAACTAGAGTTTCATATCTGCAGCTAGAAAATTATTGAGGCCTCGTTTGGAGTCCTGTGTTCTATTTATAATAGTTCCATTTTCATCTTAACTTTACCAGCAAAGACACATTCTAATAAAACAGCTGCAGTTCTTACAAAATCCACCGGAATAAAAGACACACTCAGGTAACCCATTCATTATTCTGGAAAAGCATTGGTAGCTTTGACAAAATAATTATATAGAGAGTCAGACTGCTAAAATTTCCATTGATATTCTACATATTCATATCAATGACATATCAGAAAATGGTACATAGGGTTATATGCTAACAATCAATCATTTGTTGGATACTTGATATGTACAACACATCAACTAAAGAGTGTATGATATACAACTAAACGAAAGAACAAAAAAGCAAGGAAATGGAAGATACATTCCCAATTCTGCTCTCTTCAGATCTCTTTGCTTCTCAAAAATTTCTGCAAGCTCCCTATTAAAGTAGTTAGAAATCTCTTGTTCTGACATTCAAGATCCTCAATGGTAAAGCCTTATTGAACCTTTTTGAACAAATTGACTAGTTACTTGTACACAAAACTTTCCTGCATCCATGGATTTTATTGTGACATGTCTTCTATTTGAATGTTCTACTAGCCCTGTTGCTGCCTATTGAAATCCAATCCATCATTTAAGACTCATTTTTAGTGCTACATATTTCATGCAGGGTTATATCTGATTACTTCCCCAAATGCTTGCGTGTTTTCTGTTCTTCTCCTGTGTGAGTGTCTCTTTTGGCATTTCTCAAACTCATCTATTCAGCATTTGCATATTTGTGTTAGGTGTCCCAGTACTACTATTACTTTAGGGTCAGAACTGTCTTTTATCTCTCACATTGGCTAGCATAATACATTATATATGATTCATGCTCTTGAAATATATTTTAAATTAAAAAATCAAAAATCCAACAACAATAACAAAAATTTCAAAATCATAAAAGGACTTAAGCAGCATCTTTTCTATATTTATGAATTGGTACATGGAAAGAGGCTTGACATCACTAGTCATTATAGAATGCAAATCAAAACCACTATGAAATACAACTTCACATACATTGAGATAGCTATTATGAAAAGAAAAAAGTAGGGACCATCAGTTGTCATAATGGCTATGTCACTGGACTCCCATGTAGTCGACTGCAGTTCGAGTCCCGGATCCGGTGGCTTAAACTCACGCTGGGCACTTGTGTGTGCATGCCCAAGATCCCAAGAGGAGAATAGAGGAGAAGGGATTGCGGCGTGGCCATTCCCCTGGGGGATGATTTCTCACTTTCTGTCTCTCTCTATCTTTCCAGCGAATGCACGCGCCCTATAGCAAAATTGGAACCCTTGTGCATTGCTGGTGCAAATATAAAATGGTGTAGCTGCTGTGGAAAAAATATATGGCAATTTCATGGGAGAGGGTGAAAGGAGAGGAATCAAGGGAAAAAAGAAATAAACAGAATATTTAAGGGTCACAAAAATGGAAAATTATCTGTTATGATAAAGTGTATCTTTATATGAACTAATATACAGTGGATTAATGAGGGGCAAACCATTTGCAAGCTATAATAATATTCAGTGACTGTATAAAAAAATAACAAAATATATTTTTAAAAGTTTTATGGAAAAAATTTAAAAATAGAGTTATATATGTTCCAGTAACTCCACTCCAGTCCCTATGTATGTATATATAGTCAAAGGAATTGAATGCTCATATCTGCTTTATGCATCATAGCCAAAGGGTGGAAACAACCCAAATGTCTATCAACAGGTGAATGAATGAATAATATGATAGACATACAATGAACTATTATTCAGTCTTAAAAAGCAAAGCAATTCTGATATATGCCATGGAATAAACGAATTATAAAAGCATTATGCTCCCTTTAGTGAGTGCACATTTTCCCCCCTATGTGGGGGAGAATATTATGCTAAGTGAAATAATCCAGGAACACAAGGAAAAACATTGTCTTGATATAGTTATATGAGGTACCTAGAGTAGGCAAATTTTCAATAAGAGAAAGAAGAATAGAAGTAACAGGGGCTGGAGTTACAGAGAATAAGAGTTACTACTTAACTGGTACAGAGTTGCTGTTTTATATGACAAAAAGTTCTATACATGAATAATGTGATGTTTGTGCAACATTGTGAATATAACTAATATCACTGAATTGTACACTTAAAATGGTTAAAATGCCATGTCTTATGTGTATTTTACCATACTATTTTTGAAAAATATTAACTTGCAGATCTAGGATTTAGAGTTATACAAAATGACTAGTAATATAGAAAGCAAGGTAAAGAATTTGGGAGTTCAGCAGAGGTGGGCTCAAATTTGGGATGTCCTTGGATGCTCGTTAAGTTCTGATTCCTCATTTCTTAGGCTGGAAAAAAAAATTAAAGTAACACCTACCCCATACAGTTGTTTTCAGGGACTTATTTCATGAACTTAACAGATAATTTTCCATTTTTGTGACCCTTAAATATTCTGTTTATTTCTTTTTTCCCTTGATTCCTCTCCTTTCACCCTCTCCCATGAAATTGCCATATATTTTTTCCACAGCAGCTACACCATTTTATATTTGCACCAGCAATGCACAAGGGTTCCAATTTTGCTATAATTCTTTAAAAAATACAAATTCCTATCTAACAACCATGGAGCTTTTCTGTCATTTACAGAAATTGCAAAAAATATTTCACAAGCATGATAAGCATCAACAAATGCATAAAAGCACATAAAATCATTGCAAAATTGTCATGCCCTTGTGTACCTTCTGTTGAAACTCCCCACCTATCTTTGTTTGTTTGTTTTGGTTCTGTTGCATTATACCATTCAATAAAATATATTTGCCTTGTTTACAGGCATTATCATGTCTGTTAAATGTTTTTTCCTGAGTCCCTCTTCTTCTATTCCTCATTTCCTGTGCAGTTTCTGGTATCTTCAATTGCCCTCTTTACTCATAGAGTAGAGACAACATTTGGTATGTATTATTTAGCATTAAGTCTTCTAGATTTGTCCATTTTGTGTTGAATGACAGGATCTCATTGTGGCTAAGTAGTACCTTATTCCAGTCATTTGTTGTTAGTCATTTAAGTTGATTCCATGTATTAGCTGTTGTGAATAATGCTACACTATATTGAATGTGAATATGGAAATATCTCTCCAACAGAGTCTTTTCCTCTCCTTTGGGGAAAGACCCAGGTATGCAATTACTGAGTCAAACATTCATTCTACTTTTAGGTTTTGTGAAACCTACATACTGTTTTCCACAGTGGCTCTCTCTCTTCTGTGAACACACACAGGATCTGGCTGTTTTTTGTTAAAAAAAAAAAAAAAGAGAGAGAGATCAAGAGAACTAGTGATTTCAGGGGAATAAGTGAAATGAAGATTTTCCACTGATAATTCTGCCTCCAGCCCACAAACTCTAGTGGTTGAACTTTAAGTGTGGGGAGATGAGAAATCTCATTTTGTATGTTGTAATGATGTATAGTGAATGAATGTAAATAAATAACTTTAAATAAAAAATAAAAAATGTAAAATAAAAAAAGAGATCTTTCACTTCCTTGGTTAGTTTTATTTCTAAGTTTTTCATTTTCTTTTTAAAATTTATTTATTTATTTATTATTTCAATTTCTTTTATACATTCAATGACGTTATTTATCCTGCAAAGTGACTATTCCAACATGTGTCCATTTCTCATCAGTCCAGTTGACAATACTATAAAGTTATATTCAACAGATAATAACCCATTTCTTTGTCTCATAAATTATTTGCCTCTCTATTTTTCTCTTTAATGTCCTTCCTCAGACTCTACCCTTTCACCCACCCTCTTCCCACCCTATGTATGGTATTCACAGCCATGTACTGTGTTTCTATATCCTTTAGTCATTCAATTTCAGTCACAGAGAGTGGACACTCTGTATGTATTAAGTGGAGAAATACAATGTCTCTCCTTCATAGCCTGGCTTGTTTAACTCAGCAGTAAATCTTTCATATTCATCGACTTTCTGTCAAAAGTCAGGGTGTTGTTTTGTTATAGCTGAGTACTATTCCATAGAGTATATGCACCAATTTTTCAATCCATTCATCTGTTCATGGGCAATTGGGTTGGTTCCACATTTCAGCAATTGTGAATAGTGCCACAATAAACATCGATGTGCAAGCACTTTTCCAATTAAGAATTCTTCTGTCCTTTGTGTAGATACCAAGGAGTGGGATTGCTGGATCAATATGGTAGTACTATTTGTAGATTTTTGAGGAATCTCCAAATTGTTCTCCACAATGGCTGGACCAATTTACATTCCCAACAGCAGTAGAGACAACATTTGGTATGTATTAAGACAGTTCCCTGTTCTCCACACTCCCACCAGCACTTATCGTTTTTTGTTTTTTCAATCTTAGTCATTCTGACTGGGGTTAGGTGGTATCTCATTATTGTTTTGATCTGCATATACCTTATAATGAGGGATTTTGAGCATTTTTTCACACGTCTTTTGGCTATTTGTATGTCATGCTTAGAGAGTGATTTTTTAACTCATTCTCCCATCTTTTAATAGGACTGGTGATCTGTTTTCAGGAAAGCTGCTTGAGTTCCCTGCGTATTCTGGTTATCAGTCTCTTATCTGACTCATAGTTTACAAAAATATTTTCCCATTCTGAGGGCTGTAGATTCACACTAATTACTTTGTCTTTTGCCATGCAGAAACTTCTTAGTCTGATATAATCCCACTTGTCTATTTTTGGGATTGTTGACTGTGCTTTGGGGGTTTTATTTTAAAAGTCTGCCTGTCCCAATGTCTCCCAGAGTTTCCCCAATGTTTTCCAGCAGAAGTTTAGCTTGAGGTCTTAGGTTTAGATCTTTGATCCACTCTGAGTTGATTTCTGTCAATGGTGAGAGGTAGGGGTTCAGATTCATCTTTCTGCAGGAGGATATCCCAACAGCACCATTTGCTAAAGAGGTTTTTCCTTTTCCCACTGGATTGACTGGTATCCTTTTTCATAAATCAGTTGGCTGTATGTTTAAGAGTTTATTTCTTGGGACTCTAATCTGTTTCATTAGTCCACTTGTCTGTTTCTGTGCTAATACCATGCTGTTTTGATTAAAACAGCTTTGTAGTATTTTTGGATTAGGGAATGAGATGCTGCCCATTCCACTCTTCTTGTGCAGGATTACTTTGGCAATATGAAGTCTTTTATGATTCCAAATTGTATGATTGTTTTTTCTAAATCTGTGAAGAATATTTCTGATACTTTGATTGGGATTTTGTTAAATATGTAGATTAATTTCTTCAGTAGTTTCAAAATTGTTCTGGAACATGTACAGTTTCCATGTATTTTGATTATATTAATTCTTCTAATCCAGGAACACAGGATGTCCTTCCACTCTTTTTGTGTCATTTTCAATTTATTTTCTTAGTTTCTTGTAGTTCTCCTTGTGGAGGCATTTAACTTTGTTTCCAATGGTATCTTATACTTTTTGTGGCTATAGTAAGTGGAATAACTTTTTTCAGTTCTATCTCAGTCTGCCTGCTGATCATATATAGAAATGCTATAGATTTCTGTATGTTGATTTTGTATTCTGCAACTTTACTGTATTCATGTATTACTTCCAGGAATTTTTTCATAGATACCATTGGGTCTTATATGGGTACAATCATGTCATCTGCAAATAGAGAGTTTCACCTCTTTTTTTCCTGTTCTAATGCATTTTATTTTATTCTCTTTTCTGATCACATTGATGAGGATTTCCAGTATTATATTGAAAAGGAGTGGAGAAAGTGAGCATCCTTGCCTTGTACCAGTTTTCAGAGGAATTTTTTCATAGATACCATTGGGTCTTATATGGGTACAATCATGTCATCTGCAAATAGAGAGTTTCACCTCTTTTTTTCCTGTTCTAATGCATTTTATTTTATTCTCTTTTCTGATCACATTGATGAGGATTTCCAGTATTATATTGAAAAGGAGTGGAGAAAGTGAGCATCCTTGCCTTGTACCAGTTTTCAGTTTTTCTCCATTCAGGATGATGTTAGCTATGGATTTTTCATAGATAACATTTATTGTGTTGAGAAATGACCCTTCTATGCAAATTTTGCTGACAGTCTTGATCATGAAGGAATGTTGTATCTTATAAAATGCTTTTTCTGCATTAATTGATATGGTTATATGGTTTTTTATCTTTCTTTATGTTAATATGGTGTATTACATTTATGGTTTTGCATATGTCGAACCTACCTTGCATTCCTGGAGTAAAGTCTACCTGGTCGTGTTGTATAACCTTTTTTACAAGATGTTGGATACCATTGGCTAGTATCTTGTTGAGAATCTTTGCATCTACTTATCAGAGATATAGGTCTATAATCTTCCTTTTTTGTCCTGTCCTTATCTGCTTTAAGGATAAGTATGATGGAGGCTTCTTAGAATGAATTTGGGAGAGATTCAACCTTTTGGATCTTTAGAAATAACTTGAGAAGAATGGGGGTTAACTCTTCTTTGAAAGTTTTGTAGAATTCAGAGATGAAGGCATCAGGACAAGGGATTTTCTTTTTAGGGAGGTTGTTTATTATTTATTCAATCTCCTGGCTTGTTATGAGCCTATACGAACTTTCTATATTCTCCTGGTTCAATCTTGGTAGATTATATGTGTCCAGAAATTTGCCCATCTCATCAAGATTCTCTTGTTTCTTTGTATATAGTTGTTCATAATATCCCCTATTGATGTTATGTATTTCTACTATGTCTGTTTTTTATTTACTGCTTCATTGCAAATTTGAGTTACCTGGTTTCTTTCTCTCTTCTTCTTAATAAGTCTCACCAGTGGTGTATCAATTTTGTTTATCTTTTCGAAGAATCAGCTTTTGCTTTCATTAATTTTTTTATAGTTAATTTTCTTTATATTTTTGGTTTCTTTATGAGAAATTTTTGCTATAAGACGTGTGTGCTTGCCAGAAACACAGAGGGATACAGAGAGACAGAAAGTGATGGGAGGTGGTCGTGTCACAATCCCTTCTCCTCCATTCTCAACTCGGGATCTCGGGCACACACACACACACCTGATGTGAGTTTAAGCCACTGGGTCCGGGACTCGAACTGTGGCGGACTTAATGGGAGTCCAGTGACATAGCCATTATGCCAACTGCTAGTCCCAGTTTTCTATTTCATTGATTTCTGCTCGTATCTTTATTATTTCCTTTCTCCTGGAGTTTATTTTGAAATTTTTTTCTGTTGATTTTCTAATTCTCTGAAGCACAATGTTAGGTGATCCATTTGCCTTCTTTCCTTCTTCTTATGTGCACAAATTGTTATGAACTTCCCTCTTATGACTGCTTTAGCAGTGTCCCAAAGATTGTGGAAACTCATGTCCTCATTGTCATTGGCTTCCATGAATCTTTTGATTGAGGTCTTTATTCCCTCAGTAATTCAGTCATTCAGTATGTTATTTAGTTTCCATGTATTTGTACATTTTTGAGGATCTCTCTTGAAATTAAACTCAAGTTTAATTCCATCATGGTTGGAGAAGATGCTAGATATAGTTTCTATGCCTTTGAA
>NW_006209177.1:307953-321410 GCF_000334495.1 Tupaia belangeri chinensis | reverse complement strand
CTCTTTCACCCACCCTCTTCCCACACTATATCTGGAATTCACAACCATTTACTGTGTTTCTATATCCTTTAGTCAATCAGTTTCAGTCATAAAGTACGGACACTCAGTATATATTAAGTGGGAACATACAATGTCTCTCCATAGCCTGACTTGCTTTACACAGCAGTAAATCTCCCATATTTATCCACTTTCTGTCAAAAGTCAGTTTTATTTTTTTATGACTGAGTAGTATTCCATAGAGTATATGTGCCACAGTTTTTAATCCATTCATCCATTCGTGGGCATTTAGATTGGTTCCATGTCTTAGCAATTGTGAATAATGCTGCAATAAACATTTATGTGCAATGTCTTAGCAATTGTGAATAAAGCCGGAATAAACATCGATGTGCAAGCACTTTTCCCATTAAGAATTCTTCTGTCCTTTGGGGAAATACCAAGGAGTGGGATTGCTGGATCATATGGTAATTCTATTTGTAGATTTTTGAGGAATCTCCAAATTGTTCTCCACAGTTGCTGGACCAATTTACAACCTCACCAGCAGCACCAGCAGTATAAGAGAGTTCCCCTTTCACCACACCCCACCAGCACTTATCTTTTTTTTTTTTTTAATCTTAGTCATTTTGACTGGAATTAGGTGGTATCTCATTGTTGTTTTGATCTGCATCTCCCTTACAATGAGGAATGTTGAGCATTTTTTCATATGACTTTTGGCTATTCGTATGTCATCCTTAGAGAGTTTTTTTTTTTTTTCCCCCAGCTCATTCTCTCATCTTTTAATAAGGTTGATCATCTTTTTTCAGAACAGCTGCTTGAGTTCCTTCTATATTTTGTTTATCAGTCCCTTATCTGATGCATAGTTTACAAAAATATTCTCCCACTCTGAGGGCTGTCCATTCACACTAATTACTGTGTCTTTTGTCATGCAAAAATTTTAGTTTGATATCATTCCACTTTTCTATTTTGGTGATTATTGACTGTTCTTTGGGGGCTCTTATTTAAGAAGTCTTTGCCTACCCTATTATCTCCCAGAGTTTCCCCAGTGTTTTCTAGGAGCAGTTTTATAATTTGAGGTCTTAGGTATGGATCTTTGATCCACCATGAGTTGATTTTTGTCACAGGTGAGAGATAGGGGTTCAGATTAATTTTTCTGCAGATTGGCTGGTAACCTTTGTCAAAAATCAGTTGACTGTATGCTTGGGAGCTTATTTCTGGGAACTCTATTCTGTCCCATTGGTCCACCTGTCTGTTTCTGTGCTAGTACCTTGCAGTTTTGATTACCACAACTTTGTAGTATATTTTTGGGTCTGGGCGAGAGACACCGCCCATTCCACTCTTCTTGTGCAGGATTGCTTTGGCAATATGAGGTCTTTTAAGATTCCAGACAAATTTTTTGATTGTCTTTTCTAGGTCTGTGAAGAATGTGTCTGGTGCTTTGATTGGGACTGCATTAAATATGTAGATTAATTTGGGTAGAATCGACATTTTGATTATATTAATTCTTCCAATCCAGGAACATTGAATAGCCTTCCAATTTTTTTTATTTCATTTTCTTTTTTTTAGCTTCTCATAGTTTTCCTTGTGGAAGTCTTTAACTTCTTCAGTTAGATTTATCCCTAGGTATCTTACACATTTTGTGGCTATGGTAAATGGAATTATTTTTTTAATAGCATTTCTATATACAAACAGAAATGCTATAGATTTCTGTATGTTGGTTTTGTATCCTGCAACTTTATTTGTGTATTACTTCCAAGAATTTTTTTATGGGTACCATTGGGTCTTCTATGTATACAATCATGTCATCTGCAAATAGAGAGAGGTTCACCTCTTCTTTTCCTATTTGAATGCCTTTCATTTTATTCTTTTTCCTGATTATGTTGGTAAGGACTTCTGGTACTATATTGAAAAGGAGTGGAGAAAGTGGGCATCCTTGCTTATACCCATTTTTAGTGGAAAAGCTTTCAACTTTTTTCCATTCAGGATGATGTTTGCTGTGAGGTTTTCATAGATAGATTTTATTGTGTTGAGAAATGACCCTTCTATGCTGTTATTGCTGAGAGTCTTGATCATGAAGCAATGTTGTATCTCATCAAATGTTTTTTATGCATCAATTGGTATGATCATATGGTTTTTATCTTTTTTCTTGTTAATATGGTGTGTTACATTTATGATTTTGCATATGTTGAACTAATCTTGCATTCCTGGAATAAAGCTTACCTGATCATGATGTACAATCTTTTTAATAAGTTGTTGGATGTGATTTACTAGTAACTTGTTGAGAATCTTTGTGTCTATATTCATCAGAGATATTGATCTATAGTTTTCCTTTCTTGTCTTATCCTTATCTGTTTTAAGGAGAAGAGTGAAGGAGCCTCATAGAATGAATTAGGGAGAGATTAACCCTTTTGAGTCTTTAGAAATAACGTGAGCAGAATGGGGGTTAACTCTTCTTTGAAAGTTTTGTAGAATTCAGAGTTGAAGCCATCAGGGCCAGGGCTTTTCTTTGTTGGGAGGTTATTTATTACTGATTCAATCTCATGGCTTGTAATGGGCCTATTCAGACTTTCTATATCCTCCTGGCTCAATTTTGGTAGATTATATGTGTCCAGGAATTTGTTCATCTCATCCAGATTGTCTTGTTTCTTGGCATAGAGTTGTTCATGGTATCCTTTAATGATGTTTTTATTCTTGTTATGTCTGTTGTTATATTGTCTGCTTCATTCTAAATTTGATTCACCTGGCTCCTTTCTCTCTTCTTCTTAATAAGTCTCACTAGTGGTATATCAATATTTTAAATCTTTTCAAAGAACCAAATTTTACTTTCATTTATTTTCTCTATAGCTTGTTTATTTTATATTTCATTTATTTCTGCTTGTATCTTTATTATTTCCTTTCTTCTGGAGTTGTTTTGGGTCTTTTGCTGTTGCTTTTCCAGTTCTCTGACACATGATGTTCTGTGATGCATTTGCCTTCTTTTCATCTTCCTCTTATGTGCATTAATTGCTATGAACTTCCTTCTTATGACTACTTTTGAAGTGTCCCAAAGATTATGGACACTCATGTCCTCATTGTCATTGGCTTCCATGAATCTTTTGATTTTGGTCTTTATTTCTTCAGTAGTTGTGAAGTCGTTCAAGAGTAGGTTATTTAGTTTCTATGTATTTTAGTATTTTGGGGGACTTCTCTTGAAATTAAGATCAAGTTTAATTCCATCATGGTCAGAGAAGATGTTGGATATAGTTTCTATGCCTTTGAATCTGTAGAGGCTTGCCTTATGCCCTATCATGTGGTCAGTCTTCAAAAAGGTTCTATGTGGGGTTGAGGAAAAAGTGTACCTTGTGGTTTTCAGGTAGAAAGTTCTATAGATGTCTGTTAAGTCCATTTGATTAATGGTATTATTTAGATACTTTATCTCTTCACTTATTTTTTGTCTAGATGATGTGTCCAGAGGAGATAGTGGTGTTGAGGTCTCCAACAATTAGTGTGTTGCAGTCTATCTCTCCTTTTAGATCTAACAGTCTTTCCTTCACATATTTGGGTCTTCTTGTGTTGGATGCATAGATATTTCTAAGCGTTATATTTTCTTGATTGATTAACTCTTTTACTAGAATATAGTGTCCTTCTTTGTCTCTTTGAGCAGTTTTTGTTTTAAAACCTATTTTGTCAGAAATCAGTATCCTGACTCCAGCTCCTTTTTGATTCCCATTTGCATGGAATACCTTCTTCCAGCCCTTCACTTTTAGTCTATGTATGCTTTTATTCATGAGATGCATTTCTTATATGCAACAGATAGAAGGTTTCTGTTATTTTATCCATTGAACCAGTCTGTGTCTCTCGATTGGAGAATTTAATCCATTAGCATTCAATGTTATTATTGATATTTCCAGCCTTCTCCCTACATTTAAGTTCATGATTGTCTTGGTTGTCTTTTATTTCTTTATTTCTGGCTGTTCATTCTTTACTTTTCCTAGAACAGTACTCTCTTCAGAGTCTGGTGTTGGCAAATTCTTTCAGGTTTCTTTTTCTAAGAAGATTTCAATATTTTTTCCCATATGAAGGATAATCTTGCAGGATATAATAATCTTGGTTGAAATTGTTTCTGTCTTAAAGCTTTCAATATGTCTTCCCCTTCTTTCCTTATTTGCATTGTTTCTGTTAAAAGGTCCTGTGTTATCCTCATGGGATGACCTTTGTAAGACACTCGTCATTTCTCTCTTGCCAGTTTTAAGGTCTTGTCATTGTCTGTGGTCTTTGCCAGTCTGGCTAAGATGTGCCTTGGGGAAGATCTTCTTGGGTTGATTCTATTTGGGGTCCTTTTTATTTCTTGGGTATGGATATTTGAGTGCTTCTCTAGACTTGGGAAGTTTTCTTCTAAGAGTTCATGGAATAGATTTTCCATGCCCTTATTAATTTCTTAACCTTCTGAGATAACAATTATTCAGATGCTTGGATGTTTAATGGAACCTGGTATTTCTTGAATATTATCCTTGTGGGTTTTTTTTCTTTTGTCATTTTCTATTTTTGGTGTTCTTTTTTTTTTTTTTTTTTTTCTAGGTTAGAGGTTTTATCTTCTACATCAGAGATTTGATCTTCAGCATGGTCTAATTGACTTTTAATACTTTTGAGAGAGTTTTTGATTTCCTGTATTATAGACTTGATCTCTAATTGTTCCATCTTATTCTTTCTTTTAGTGTCCATTTCTTCTTTCATATCATGGAAGGACTTTGTAATCTGTATTTCGTTGTCTCTTTTCTGCTCCACTTCATAGAGTTTTGTCACCAAGAATGTTCTAAATTCTTTCTCTGACATTTTGGTAACTTCTTCTGTTTTGTTTTGTTCTATTTATTTATTTATTTTTTCATGAGATGGAGGAGAGTTATTGTGTTCTTTTGATGAGACATATTTCCTGGTTTATTCAGACCTGAGGCTTTTCTTCTTCTAGCCATTGGGAGATGTATTCACTTTTGGATACCTTTTCAGAAAATGTTTTTACAACTGGGAACAAGTGTTTTTCCCCTTCGCTGTGGGCTGATGTTTGCCAGTCTCTCTTCTGTTGTGTTTAGCAATGTGGTCCCCACAGGAGGAGTCTTCTCTTCAGGTGTCTGAGGAGCAGTATCTCTTTTCTCACAGGTGGTTCAGTAAAGGAGGACTCCAGGGAGCATTACAATACTAGGGTATTTCAGAACTGTGATTCTAGACCTGTCTAGTCCCTCTGGGTGGATGGAGAATGAGGAGGAGAGGACAATACAAGAAGAAAGAGAAAAGTACTAAGGAGAATAAAGAAAAAAGTCATGTACCATGTACAGTTTTGCCAGAAGTCTGGAGATGGAACTGGGGCTCTCTTGGAGAGCTGAGGCCTGTCCTTCCTGAGAGGGGTGTCTCTAAGGGTTGGGAGAGCTGGAGCTCGAGCTGGAGCCAAAAACTGGCCCTACCTCAGGGTCCCTTGCTGGCTAGGTGTCTGGGGATGGAACTGAGGCTCTCCTGGAAAGCTGAAGCCTGACCTGTGGGGTAAGAAGGAGTAGGAAATTAACAAAAGAAAATAGAAGAGAAAAAAAAAAGCTGCCTACATTAGAGGAATATCTCTGAGGTTGGGGGAGCTAGAGCTGGGGCTGTGGATGGGGCCAGAGACAGGTCCTACTTCAGGGTTTCTTGCTCACTAGGGGTCTGGAGATGGAACTGGGGCTCTGCTGGAGAGCAAAAGCCTGTCCTTCCCGAGAGGGGTGTCTCTGGGTTTGCGGGAGCTGGAGCTGGGGTTGGGGCCAGAG
This sequence comes from Tupaia belangeri chinensis, assembly GCF_000334495.1. Classification (NCBI taxonomy): domain Eukaryota; kingdom Metazoa; phylum Chordata; class Mammalia; order Scandentia; family Tupaiidae; genus Tupaia; species Tupaia belangeri. Next base: position 315,648 of record NW_006209177.1, on the reverse strand, counting down.
ACTGGCCCTGCCTCAAGGTCCCTTGCTGGCCAGGGGTCTGGAGATGGAACAGGGGCTCTGCTCCATTTTCTTTCTGGCTGTTGTAAATAGATTTTTTTCTTCATTTCTCTCTCAAATTACTGATTATTATTGAACAAAAATGTTATAGATTTTTGTATGTAGATTTTGTATCTTGCAACTTTATTGAATTAGTTTATTATATATAAGGGATTTGGGGAAATTCTTTAGGTTTTTCTATGTATCTACTCATGTCATCTGCAAATGAGGACAATTTCACTTGTTCCTCTCAAAATAGGATAGCTTTTATTTCATTGTCTTGTTTGACTCTACTGACTGGGATTTTCAGTACTGTGCTGAATAGAGTGAAGACTAGACATTCCTGCCTTATTCTAGTTTTAAGTGGAAAAACTTTCAACTTTTCCCCATTCAGTATTGTGTTAGCTGTGGAGTTCTCATATATGGACTCCTTTGTGTTCAGAACTGTTCCTTATATATCTGTTTTGTTGAGAGTCAGCCATTAGGAATATCACATTTCATTAAATTATTTTTCTTTGTCAATTAATATGATCATAAGAGTTTTTTGTTTCCTTCTGTTAATGTGATATACTACCTTTATTGTTTTGGATATGTTAAATCACCCTTGCATACCTGGAATAAAGGCTACTTGCTCATGTTGTATAATTTTTAAATTTGTTATTCAATTCGATAGCAATTTTTTGAGAATTGTTGCATCTATAAGTCATCATATTTTGGTCTGTAGTTTTCCTTTTTTGTTGTGTTTTTGACTCTTTTTGCTATCAAGGTGATGGTAGTTACCTAAAATGAACTTGGGAGGATTCCCTCTATTTGTATCTTTTAAAATAGTTTGAATACAAATGGTGTTCTTTCTTTTAAAAAATATCAGTAAAATTCAGCAACGAAGCCATCTGCACCTGAACTCTTATTTCTTAGGAGACTATTACTGATTCAGTTTGTTAGGGGTCAATCTCATTACTGATTATTAGTCTACTTGTTTTTCTATTTCCTCTTTATTCAATTTAAGGATATTGCACGTATCCAGAAATTCGTTTGTCTCTTCTTGGTTTTCTAGTTTGTTGGTATATAATCACTCATAGTCTTCCCTAATAATCTTTTGTATTTCTGTGATATCTGTTGTAACATATTGTTTTGGTTTCTGATTTTATTTATCTGGTTCTTCTATTTTTCTTGTTTAGTCCACTTGATGACCTATTGAATTTGTTTATACTTTCATAGAAGTAGCTTTTCATTTGATTGACTTTTTCTATTGCTATTCTGTTCTCTATTTCATTTCTGTATGAGCTGATATTTATTATTTTTATTCTTCTATTACATTTGGGTTTAGCTTATTCTTGATTTTCCATGTTTTTGAGAGAATTGTTAGGTTGTTATTCACTTTCTTTTTTTCCTTGTGAGCAATAATTACTATAAACATCCCTTCATTACTGCTTTTGTTGTATCTTGAATACTTGAGATTATCATAGTTTTGTTATCATTTAAGAATTTTAAAAACTTGGGGGCCAGCAGTTAGCATAATGGCTATGTCGCTGGACTCCAATGTAGCCGACCGCAGTTTGAGTCCTGGACCTGGTGGCTTAAAATCACGCTGGGCACGTGTGCTTGCATGCCCAAGATTCCATGAGGAGAATGGAGGAGAAGAAACTGTGGCATGGCCATGACCCCTGATGAGGTGATTTCTCACTTTCTGTCTCTTTGTCTCTCTCTTTCTGTCTGGTAAGTGCACATGCCCTATAGCAAAAATCTCTCCAAAAAAATACAATTTTAAAAACGTAATTCTTAATTTCTTTAGTATCTTCAAAATTGTTCAGGAACATGTTCAGTTTCCATGTACTAAATCATTTTTCAAAAGATAGTTTTGCTGTTGATTTCAAGTTTAATTCTAATATGACAGAGAAGATGCTAGTTATGATTTTTACTCTTTCAAATTTGTAGAGGCTTGTTTTGTGTCCTGTTGTGTGGCCAGTCTTCGAAAATGTTCTATGCATTGCTGAAAAAAAAAATTTATTCTGTATTCATTGGGCAACATGTTATACAAATATTTGTCAAGTCCACTTGGTATTTGATATTTAACTTCAGTGTTTCTTTGCTTAATTTTTGTCTGGATGACCTATGCAATGGTGAGAGTTGGTGTCGAAATCTCCAATTAATATATTAGAGTCTATCTCTTTCTTTAAGTCTAGTAGTCTCTTTTTTATGTATTTGGGTGCTCCAATGTTGAATGTATGATAAATAGTTGCAATTGCTATATCTTCTTGCTTAGTTGATCTCTTTAATATTATTTAATTACCTTCTTTGCCCTTTTTTTTTTTTACAGATTTTAGCTTGACATCTACTTTGTCTGATTTTAAGATGCTAAATTCTGCCTTTTCTTTTTTTTTTCTTTCTTTGGTTTCCATTTGCATGGGATGACTTTTTTTTTTTTTCATTTTTAACTCACAGGCTGTGTGTGTCTTTACCCATGAAGTGCATTTCTTGCATGCAGCATACAGAGGGCTCCTGCTTGTATTTTGTTTTGTTTTGTTTTGTTTTACCATTCAGTCAATACATTTGGTTGAACATTTAATCTATTCAAGTTTAATATTATTGTTATGTACAGATTTATGACTGCCATTTTGTTGGTTGGCTACTGATTTTTGTTTGTTTGTTTGTTTTCTTATTTGCTTTCTTCCTCTGTTATTATTTATCATTGTAATTGGAAATTTTCCATACTGGTAGAGGGCAAATCATGTCTCTTTATTCTTTGGGTAGCTCTTGTACTGGCAAGTTGTATGCCTTTGTGTGTTTTTTGGTCATATTTTTTCTTCCTTTCATTTTCTGATGTAGTATTTCCTTAGGTATTTTTTGAAGAGCTGATCTAATATTGCTGAATTCCTTCAGTTTTTGTTTGTCTTGGGATGATTTTATTTCTCCTTCCATTTTGAAGGATAATTTTTCAGGGTATAGTATTCTTGGATGGTAATGTTTTTCTTCCATAATTCTGAATATTTCATCCCATCTTCTCATAACCTGTAAGGTTTCCACTTACAGGAAATCTTGAGGTAATCTTTGTAAGTAACTCAGCACTTATCTGTAATCATTTTGGGGATTTTATCTTTGATTTTTGATTATAATATGCCTTGAAGACCATCTTTTAAATTGTGTCTATTTGCTGTCTTTTGAATTTCCTGGACATACACTCAGAGTGATTTTCAAGTCACTGGGTCTGAGGCTTGAACCACTGTCAACCATATAGAAGGTCAGTGACATAACTGCTATGCCATCTGCTGGTCCATCAGGTAATAATTCATGAACTAGAATTTCTATCTATTCCTTTTTCTACCTGTTCAGCTTTTATGATACCCACTAAACAGGCATTTGGCTGCTTATTTTGTCCCTAATTTCCCATATGTTACTTTTTATTTTCTTTTATAAAGTGTGTACACTTACCCAGGAAGGATGATGGTAGAGTGAGAGAGAGAAAGTGAAAAATTGCCCCCTTGGAGTGTGGGTGGAGGGGATGGCCACACCACAATCTATTCTCCTTTCAGGATTTTGGGCATACATGCATACATGCCCTGTGTGTTTTCCAAGCCACTGGATCCAGAGCTCAAAATATGGAGTTGGTTATTTGAGATCCATCTGCCTTAACCTCCATGCCACCTCCTGACCCAGTGTGTTTATTATTAACAGTTAAGTTTTCTTTCATTTGATAGTTATTTCAAAGGTTTTGTCTTCACATTTGGAGATTTTTTTCAGTTTTGTCATGATCAATATTCTGAAATCCATCTCTGACATGTCTGTGGTACCCTGCATTGTGTCCATTGCTATCAAGGAGTCAGTGTATTCCTTAGTAAAATAAATATTTTCATACTTCATATTTTCCTGCCTTGACATTTACCCATTGGGTGGAGAAGTCATTACTTCTTGTAAAGGGAGAGAATCCTTTCATGCAAATGACAACGGCTCCCCTGAGGGGTGGTTGCCTAAGTTCTTGGATTCCAGGTAGAGCATGGTGTTATCCTCTTTTTCTAGATGGGGATAGTCAGTATCAGCTGAAAGTAATATCTTCTGCCTTTAATGGGTTTCACATAAGATGGATATGAGAGCTGGTTGAGGAGTTGTAACTCAGGGGGTGGCTAGTTGTTTAGTTTGCCATTTGTGTGTACTTGGTAGAGATGAAGTAAGCTGTCTGCCTGAGTACCTGAGTCTACACAGCTATAGCCATCCCTCTACAGGTGATTTGTTTCAGGAAAGAGCGGTGAGGACTGTCAGTGTGACGAGATTCTTAACAGTCCTCTGTAACACTGGTGAGTGCCCACAGGTGCACAGGGGGCCAGTGGAAAAGCCTTCATAACATTAGTGGTCACCAATGGTGCATAAGGGGCCTCTGGGTGGGTCTGCGCAGTGTTAGTAGGCACAGCAGGTATGTATGGGTGCTATAGGTTGGACTCACTGTCTCTAAGAGACAGCAGTGGGTATGTGAGAGGCTCTGTGCACTAATAGGAACTAATATGTGCATGAGGGGAAAGGATCTGAAGGTGTCTCCGTAATATACTCCTATCTCCTCTTCTTTGCTATAGTTGGGATATCCTTGCCTCCCTTATCTCTGTCAGCCACTCTTCCCCTCCCCTCCTCTCACACTCACAGCTCAAAAAGATTTGGAGTTGTTCTGTAGATGGCAATAGAGGAAGCAGGAAGCTGCTTTTGGAGTTTCAAAACTGGGATTAGGGGTGCATAAGTACAGACCTGCCAGTCACAAAGGAATGTCTGGTCTCCTCTGTCTCTTCTTCAGGGTAGGAAAGCATGAAATCACATGCTGATTCTCAGATCAGTCCTCCCACTGCTCTAGTACATCTGTGTTTTGGAGCATATATTGCTGTGTGGACTTGGGTGTTGGGGTCACATCTCCACTGCTGAGTCTATCTGAGGTGGTCATTGCTGCTCCTTATGAAAGACTGGTGGAATTTTGGTGAGTTCTCAGGGCTGTGAAGATTTACAGGCTGTTGGTCCATGGGGAAATTTTCCTTTCAGCAATTGCCCCATTCTAAAAAATGGTGTCACACTGCAGCTGCTTGGGTACTGGGAATTGATGTTAAGTAGAGTGAAATTCTTCCCTGGAGTTATGCAGCCTTATGGATTTCAGGAACTTTCCCTCACTGGACCCAGTGCTAAGCAAGATGCTGGACTCTCAAGAAGCTAGAAATGCCAACCTCAGCAGTATCAGAGCTTCTACAGATCTCTTGTTCATCCTTTCCCAGTAAAAGGAAGTTTCTGCTGATTCTAGCCCGTCAATTTCAGACAATTGCATGTTTCAGTTCCTTTTCTGTGCTGTTCCAAGTTCCCACGTTTCAGAAAATTAAGATTTTTCCTTGGTGATTTCAAGTGTTCTTCCTTAGAAATTCCAGTCAAAATGTGTCTGACTAATTATTATTTTATATCTTGATTGCAGAGGAGATGAGTGCTGGGTGCATTCTATTTGGACATCTTGATTATTTCTCCATGCAAAGCAGATTTCTAAGAACCCTAGAGTCATTATTCTAAACCACTTGTCTAAAAACTAGCAATCAAATGTGCATTATTTCATATCTGCTCATTCACTTCCTTTGTCATTTTTCAGCTCCAATAATTCACTCAACTACACACTGCTCCCATCATTGGGCTGGGTAAGACTTCCCTAAGAGATATATTTTGGAATAATTAACCAAGAAAAAGGAGCTCACACACTCCAGATTGTATTTTCACAGTCTTGAGGAAGAGGGAGGAGAATGAGGATTTAATGTGGCCACCTTTCTTAAAAGTAGAAAATATTTAATATGCACATAGCACCTAGCAAAAGTCAGGCATTATTCAAAGTACTTTTTAAGATGAACTCATACAACAGAATTAAAGATTGACTATTGGGGGGGCAGCAGGTGGTGTAGTGATAAGGCATTGGACTCCCATATGGTCGACTATTGTTCAAGTCCTGGACACGGAAGCTTTAAACTGACTCCAGATGCATGTGCATGAATGCCCCAAATCCCAGGAGAATGGAGGAGAAGGGATTGTGACATGGCATTGCCCTTTGGTAGTGGTGGTGGGGGTGATTTCTTGCTTTCTGTCTCTTTGTCTTTCTGGTGACTGCATGCACCCTATAGAAAAAAACTCTAAAAAACTAAAATGACTAAGATTTGAACTTTATAGTTTCTTGCTGGGGGTGAGGGTGGGGAAAGACAAAAAGATTTGGAGTTGTTCTGTAGATGGCAATAGAGGAAGCAGGAAGCTGCTTTTGGAGTTTCAAAACTGGGATTAGGGGTGCATAAGTACAGACCTGCCAGTCACAAAGGAATGTCTGGTCTCCTCTGTCTCTTCTTCAGGGTAGGAAAGCATGAAATCACATGCTGATTCTCAGATCAGTCCTCCCACTGCTCTAGTACATCTGTGTTTTGGAGCATATATTGCTGTGTGGACTTGGGTGTTGGGGTCACATCTCCACTGCTGAGTCTATCTGAGGTGGTCATTGCTGCTCCTTATGAAAGACTGGTGGAATTTTGGTGAGTTCTCAGGGCTGTGAAGATTTACAGGCTGTTGGTCCATGGGGAAATTTTCCTTTCAGCAATTGCCCCATTCTAAAAAATGGTGTCACACTGCAGCTGCTTGGGTACTGGGAATTGATGTTAAGTAGAGTGAAATTCTTCCCTGGAGTTATGCAGCCTTATGGATTTCAGGAACTTTCCCTCACTGGACCCAGTGCTAAGCAAGATGCTGGACTCTCAAGAAGCTAGAAATGCCAACCTCAGCAGTATCAGAGCTTCTACAGATCTCTTGTTCATCCTTTCCCAGTAAAAGGAAGTTTCTGCTGATTCTAGCCCGTCAATTTCAGACAATTGCATGTTTCAGTTCCTTTTCTGTGCTGTTCCAAGTTCCCACGTTTCAGAAAATTAAGATTTTTCCTTGGTGATTTCAAGTGTTCTTCCTTAGAAATTCCAGTCAAAATGTGTCTGACTAATTATTATTTTATATCTTGATTGCAGAGGAGATGAGTGCTGGGTGCATTCTATTTGGACATCTTGATTATTTCTCCATGCAAAGCAGATTTCTAAGAACCCTAGAGTCATTATTCTAAACCACTTGTCTAAAAACTAGCAATCAAATGTGCATTATTTCATATCTGCTCATTCACTTCCTTTGTCATTTTTCAGCTCCAATAATTCACTCAACTACACACTGCTCCCATCATTGGGCTGGGTAAGACTTCCCTAAGAGATATATTTTGGAATAATTAACCAAGAAAAAGGAGCTCACACACTCCAGATTGTATTTTCACAGTCTTGAGGAAGAGGGAGGAGAATGAGGATTTAATGTGGCCACCTTTCTTAAAAGTAGAAAATATTTAATATGCACATAGCACCTAGCAAAAGTCAGGCATTATTCAAAGTACTTTTTAAGATGAACTCATACAACAGAATTAAAGATTGACTATTGGGGGGGCAGCAGGTGGTGTAGTGATAAGGCATTGGACTCCCATATGGTCGACTATTGTTCAAGTCCTGGACACGGAAGCTTTAAACTGACTCCAGATGCATGTGCATGAATGCCCCAAATCCCAGGAGAATGGAGGAGAAGGGATTGTGACATGGCATTGCCCTTTGGTAGTGGTGGGGGGGGGGGTTTCTTGCTTTCTGTCTCTTTGTCTTT
>NW_006209177.1:287265-307862 GCF_000334495.1 Tupaia belangeri chinensis | reverse complement strand
GAGTATAGTGGAGTTATAGTTATGTACTATTAAGCTGCATTTCCTGAATGATTAGATGTTACTTTAAGTTAGTGATGAGAGAGGAGGTACTAGTCCTGCAGGGGAAACATCACAGATTGTCCTAAGGAACTCAAACTTCAGCCTACAGAAAATGGGGAGTTCTCATCACTGGGTAAACAGGATCCTGTTCATGCAATGGGAGTATGAGTTATGACTGGGCTGGGATTTCAAGATTAAGACGTTTTGTTCTTTGATGAGATAGAAGAAAGTTACCTCCTGGCTGTGTCTACACACTGAAAAGGGAAAAAAGAACTGAGAGAATTGTTCAGAGTTGTCCACATTATTATTATTTTTTTTTGGAGAGGTTTTCACTCTAGGGGGCGTGTGCTCACCAGACAGACAGAGAGACAGAGAGACAGAAAGCAAGAAATCAACCCCAGGGGGGATGACCACGCCGCAATCCGTTCTCCGTTCTCCTCTTGGGATCTTGGGCACGCATGCACACGTGCCTGGTGTGAGTTTTAAGCCACCGGTCTGGGACGCGAACTGCGGTCAACTACGGGGGAGTCCAGCGACATAGCCATTACGCTAACTGCTGGTCCCACACATTTTTTTTTTCTTTCCTTTTTTTTTTTGCCATAGGGTGCATGTACTTACCTGAGAGAGAGAGGAAAAGTAAGAAATCAGCTTTCTAGGGGGAATGTTGATGCTGCAATCCCTTCTCCCCTATTCTCCTCTTGGGATTTTGGGCAACAAAGCACAAGTGCCCAGCATGATTCTCCACTGGGTTCAGGACTCAAACTGTGGTCATCATGTGGGAGTCCAAACCCTTAACCACTATGCTACCTGCTGATACCATGTTTGATACATTTTATCTCATTCACTTGCTTTGTGGCAGGCATTATGCTTTATGTTTTACATGCACCTTGATTAACTTTTACAGGTTGGTAGGTATTATCATCATCTTATAGGTGACAAAATTGAGTTTTAAAGAAGTAATGTATCTTTCTAAGGTCATTCAGCTAGTAAATACTGAAGCTGGGACTCTTACCCCCTCTTTCTATATCCATGACACTAGCCTCTTTGCTACATATGCTCCTTCTAATCCCTAAACCATATTGTTCTCTGTTCCCTCTGCTTGGAAAGCTTTTCTGAGTCTTCTGATTTTACCATTTGGGGCTTAGCTCACCTGTCAGTTCCTTTGGGATGTCCTCTCCTCACACCGCTCCCAACAACTGGGCAGTGCGCTCAGAAAGTCTAAGATAAGGTTCATTTTATGCAGTCTGTGGATCACCTACAGGGAATTTGCTTGGTGTTGCTGATGCTGAGAACATTTGTGTTGTGGGGGAGTAGTAAAGGACCTATTAAAATGCACTTTCCTGGACCCCATTTTTGACCTATTGATTCTGTGGTTCCAAGGCCCTTGGAATATGCAAATGCCCCAGGTCATTCCTAAGGACACTAAAGTCTGAAAACCTTGGTAAACACTGGGCATGCACAGTTTTCCTGTGACAGATCCCTCAGACATAGTCATGATAAGTACATAGAAAACAACCACTTTTAGTAAATAAAAATTAATCTTGCCTACAGAAAAAAGAAAGAATTATGAAAATTGAGCTTTTTGTGTTTAATTTTTAAAAAATGTTCTTCTAGAGAAATCTTTAAAATCTCCTAAGGGGTCTTTAAAATGTTCATGGAAGGGTTAACTCCATGGTGCAGTGGTAGTGCAACTACTCAAGAGAAGCTAGGTGTCACATGGTGACCATGGTTCAAATACCCTGCCCAATTAGCTTAAAACACAATGGGGACACATGCAAGTGTCCAAAATCTGATAAGCTAGAGGACTGGAGGAAGGCAATTATGACATGACCAGACCCTGTAGAGGGCTCTCATCTCACTGTCCTACTGTGTCTCTCTCAATCTCACATGCATTCACACACTCTATCATAAATAAAGAAAAGATATATAAAGAAATCTATGCATAGATTTCAATTTGGAGCACCAAGGTAAACTTGTGGTTTAATTTCATTTTTCCACAAATTTTTTGAAGTCCTGTCATAAAAATTAATTTAGTCCAAAGTAACTATGTCTTTCAATAAAGCAGCCAAAAGTATTCTTTAATTAGCAAATTCCTCCCTAAAATGTGGGTTCTTTATAAGTATAGTATCTTTTACCTCTCTTTCACTCAGTCTCATATCCCTATCTGGACCTAGCACACAACTAGAGATGAAGTCTATACTCATTGACACAAAATGTGAACAGAAGGAAAGGAAGATTGTCACCAGAAGCATCACGGTCTACCTACTGGTTTTATATAGCACAAATTTTTAGCCAAGCATTGGTTTGGGATAGACACAACTTTGAATCAGCCCAAGCACCTGGCCTTAAGGAGTTCTCTAGGGAGTAGAACAATTAACACCCATGTAAAGAAATATAATCCAGAGAAATTTTGTAAATATTATGAAGGAGGCATAGAAAATCTCAAAGAGATTAATGGAGCTCTGATTTTGAACTCAGAATAGGGAGGACTGCATGGAGGAAGGAGCTTGTACCATTAAGATAGAAAATGGGTAATAAATATTTCTGTTGATGCATACTATGAATTATGTTCAAATAAAAATAAACTAGGAAGGTAGTAGAGATTTTTCCTTACTTTTTATACCAGTAAGTACAGAATCCATAGGCAGATTCTTTGATATAAAAAAATTCTCCAACTAATAAAATGTCAGCAATGTATTAAAAATGCTCAGTGAGGAGAAGTAGGAAATAAACATAATAAATCACTTTAATGGTAAAAAAAACAAGGCAAATCAAAGTCCCAGTGTTGACTTTCTAGCTATCTTTGAACAATTTTCTATCTCGAGAACAAATGTCAACATAATTTCAGAAACTTATGAAGTACAGCATGTAAATATTATATTGAACTGTACTTCATTTAAAAGACCTGCCTACCTCACATTTTATATCTATCCCATTCAGAATGTGAATTTTTGCCTAGAACTTGCTTTGTTTTATTATTTCTGCCACATTTGCTTTTAGAGAATTGTGTAGGCTGAATATTAAATTCAGAGAATCTTCTTACATTTTTTAATTCCCTAGATGGAGTTTAATTTTTTGCTATGACTACTCAGGCTTTTAAAAATAAAGTAGAATTTAAGGTGTGCAAATTTATCCTTACTTTGGGGCATCTTAATAACTACTGATATCAAATGCTATGCACAGGTTACCCACAGGTTTGATGTGTCTTGCTTTTCTTTTGTTAATGAAATGTTTGCCCAGCTGCTGCAGTGTGTACAGGAAGATTAAAACCTGCTGTCACTTTGTTAAGAGAAACCTGAGGGAGATTTAACACATCTGGCCTGGGGATTAAGCAAATCTGGTAGAACAAGAATTGCCCATTAGTTAACAGGAGCTTTGACCTGGGGACTGGAAACAGGAAGGAAGATGTCCTGACCTTTAAAACTGACCAAAATCAATTAACCTGTGTACCTGTCAAGTCTTCATGACCTTTTCTTATGCTTTGGCCACCTTTAGCACTCTTATCAATTTCTATCTTAAAACAAGTTCTTCATTGGTTTATGAAGGGGGGAAATAATTTAGCTGAGACTGTTTCGCATCTGAATGGCAAGTGCAGACCCTGTCAAGCAGGTTTTTTAGTCTTTGAGGAATATAATAATAATAATAATAATAATAACAATAATAAAATGAGGAGAGAAACAGAAAAAAAAAAGAAAAAGCCAGTGGGATAGATCAGATCAATAATTTGACATGTTGTGTCCTGGGTGTGAAATAAAGTGAAGGAAAATGTTCCCAGAGATACTCAGGTCCAGCAACAGCTAATGCACAGTTCCCCATCTGTGTGTCAAGTGCTATGAAAAGATTTAGGGCAGAATGTCTTGTCACTCATCAGAAGGCTAAAAAGGCTGCCTGTCTGTAAGGCTACATACCCTTCTGAACTAATAACTTAAGGGCAGAGTTGACGGCATGCAGAAAGCAACAGGCACAGCAGGCTTGGAGGATTTCACATCTTGACTCTTTGTACTTGAGTGGGTCTTTCACTGAGGAAACTCAGCATGCTTTAGAGAATCAGACAGGACCACAGAGAAGTCCAGAAAGTTTAAGTACTTGCCTAAGGCTAGTCAACCTGGCTTTGAAAGGAGGGGGAAAATCGACCTGTTTGTCCCATACACCAGGTCAAGATTCTCTCAACAGGGACCAGCAGTTAGCGTAATGGCTATGTCACTGGACTCCCATGTAGTCGACTGCGGTTCATGTCCTGGACCCGGTGGCTTAAACTCACGCCGGGCGCGTGTGTGTGCGTGCCCAAGATCCTGAGAGGAGAATGAAGGAGAAGGGACTGTGGCGTGGCCATCCCCCCTGGGGAGTGATTTCTCACTTTCTGTCTCTCTGTCTCTCTCTGTCTGGCAAGCACACGCTCCCTATTGAAAACAAAACAAAACAAAAAAACCTCTCCAAAAAAAAAAAAAGAGTCTCTCAACAAAGCATACTTCTTAACCTCTCCAAAAAAAAAAAAAAGAGTGTCTCAACAAAGCATACTTCTCTTAGAACACTAGGGCAGACACTGTAGACTGGCAGGTTGCATGGTGGTTAAAGGCGCTGGACTCCCACATGGCTGACCTCAGTTTGAGTCCTAGACCTGGTGACTTGTTTTCTCACTTCCTGTCTCTCTCTTGCTTTTTCATTCTGTCCCTCTCTGGTCAAATTTGAATAAATACATAAATAAAGTTAAATAAAATAATTCTTTTTTAAAAAGAACATATGAAAGAATTAAAAACAAACAGGTGACTGGTCCCATAGCCTGGTGGTTAAGAAAGACAGATCCCACATGACTGACTACACAGTGTGAATCCCAGCCATGGCAGCTTGAAAAATATACCAAAAATATACTTGTGCATGGGTTATGAAAACCCTGACATGATGGAGAAGTGGATTAGAGTAGATTACACAATGACCACATCTCACAGGGGTGTAATTTCTCCCTCTCCTTCTCTTCATCTGTCTGTCTTTCTCTGGTGAATGCATGCACCCTCTGGACTATAAACAAAAACAAAAACAAAGCAGAAAAGTGCAATAGAAAAGAGAGTCCAAATAGTTGAGTAGATATAAGCAACTTAATTATTTTAAAACAGAGTTCATTTCAGAACCTAAACTCACTTGCAGTGATATAGATGCACTCATGCTCAAACCTGGGGATCACTAAAGTTGCTCTAAGGGGGGAATTTCCAGGCAATGGTTCTCTCCTCTTCTGTCTCCTCTGATCATTTTGAGATTGAGAAGGCACATTTCTGCCCCATTTCTCTCAAGAGCCACTAATTGATCAAGCCAACTCTTGGCTTCTTCACTTGTAAGTGCTATTATTGTTTGTCAACAGTATGCTTTAAGGTGAAGGGCAGTTGGCTTTCAGAAGTCACTGGCTAAATTCGACTGGCAGACAAGCGACAAGACAGCAGATGGACGCTGCCGGAAAGTCGTGCCTCTCTCTCACTCTTCCCTCCCACCTGCTGCCAGAGCCTGCTGCTTTTTCTCTGCACAGTCTGGTTGGTAGCTCTGCCTTCCTCTCCCTGTCATAGCCATTCTCTGGTAGCTCAGCGGGCCACTACCACATTCTCCTCATAGCTCTTCCTGGTCCAGTCCCACTCTACAAAGCTTATCGTCAGATGCCCCACAGAAGTCACAGTTTTTACATCTGACATTTTGACCACCTCATTCTGCTCAAACCTCGAAATACATCATCTTTCTGTGAACTGGAAAGGGGCTTGTATCACAAAATAGAACTCATTACATATTGTTTGATACCAAGAAATGATTGAGACTTTCCCCCCATATTAAGAGCCCAGATCCGGGAGCCTGAGTTTGAAATCTGTCAAATGCCACTTACTCAATCTTGAGAAGCTTACTTCATATTTTCTGCCTTAATTTCTTCATATGTACGATAAGGTCATAGTAGTATTTGCCTTATTGTAAAAATTAAATAGGATATGAAAAAAGTACACAAAATAGCACCTAACAGACTATAAATATTATATAAGGTTAAATAAAAATGTCCAAATGTAGGGAGTTACCCAGGGTCCTTGAGGACACGCTAATGAAGAAAACATATGCAAAATGTATCTTCCCCACCCTCACCCCCACCTCCTTGAGGCCCAAGATCAGACAGCAGAGCCACAGCTACAGTGCATCCTTCCTGGGGATCAGTATACCCTGCACCTCCACATCCCTGAGGCTCTTCTGTTGCTCCAATGTACCCACATAAATGGCAGCAGCTGAGTCCAGTGACTAAGCAGTGACCTTGGCACCTGAGTCCTTTTAGCACCCTGCAGTCCAAGGAAAAAGTGATACAGTATAGTGAGAGATACCCCTGAGATACCCCCTGGGAAATTAATGCAGGTACCCCCCTCCCAGAGGCTGAGGCCTCATGAACTCCCTACCAGAGACTGAGGATTTTAGATGCTCCAGTGCAGAGACCGAGGCCTATGGACACACACCCTCTCAGAGAATGAGGACTTCAGACATCCTCTACTCCAGCAGTGAAGACTCTGAATAAACTACCCTCAAAGACTCAAATATCTATACACTTTCCCTAGCAATTAAAGACTTTTTTAAGAATTCTTTTATTTAACTTTACTTATCCATTTATTAATTTTATTTTAATTTGACCAGGGAGAGACAGAGAGAGAGAAAGTGAGAAAGCAAGACACCAGGTCCAAGACTCAAACCACACTTGGCCATGTGGAAGTCTAGCATCCTTAACCATCATGCCACCTGCTGGTCCTGTGATTAAACATTTATAACACCACCCTAGTCCCTTGCCTGACATGGCTTGTACCCACAACCAGGCAGACTAAGCATCCACAAAACCTATGGCCATGCCCCCTTGCCTGGTGTATCTTTTATACACTGTGCTTGTCCTGCTGAGGTCTGAAAGCACTGACCTGAGTGTCTCTGCTTCCACCAGTAGTCATTGTGCACCTTAGATCAGTGGGACCTTACACACTGTATGTGCCTCATACAGAGCCTCAAGCACACCAGTCTGGGTGCTATAGCTGCTTCTGGCTACAACTCCACCCCCTCAACTGATTGGACCTTCATGACCTGTACAAACCCCATCAGGAGCCTGAGATCACAGGACCAACACACCTGGAATCCGCTATACTCACAGCACCCAGAGACATCTCATTGACCAGTATAGGCCTCATGTACTTTGTACCCCTCAACCAGGATCAGAGATCCTTGGTCTGTACCCCCCGATAGTCCCTGCCTCAAATAAAGCTGTGTCTTTGCTTCTACAAACACACACAGTTTCAGTCAAAAAGTCATTTTCAGATACCACTGACAGATTCCGACTGTAGAAAATATAGACACTACACTACCAAACTCAACCAGAACTTAAGACAAAGTGTACTACCCAACTAATACTACAGGACAAATCTATAGGAAAAATTCCTTCCTCTATAAAAGCTACTCCTAAAATAGTCACAGGCAATTATTCCACCAGATGACCAGATATAAATGTAGGGACAAAAGAAACACAAGAAAACACTACTCCTCCAGAATAGCACAATAATTGACCACTGAAAACCTATAGAAAAGGATTTCCAGGTAATGCCTGATACAGAATTCAAAATGATGATCTTAAGGAAACTCAATAAGATGTAAGAGAATTCAGATAAACAATTTAAAGAGATTAGGGGGAAAATCTATTATATGAATGAGAAACTCAACAAAGACATAGACATCTTCAAAAAGAACCAAATAGCAATCCTGGATATGGAGAAGTCAATAAATTAATTGAACATAATTGAGAGCATGTACAATAGGCTAGGTCAAACAGAAGAATCTCTGAACTTGAAAATAGAACTTTTGAAATACCCCAGTCAGGCCAGTTCATGACCTGATGATTAAGTGGCTGGATCTAACATGGATGAGTATGAGCTTTGAGTCCTAGACCTGATGGTTTGAAAAATACTGGGCACATATGCATGCATGTCCAAAACCCCAAAGAGAGGGGGAGATAGAGGAGAAAAGACTGTGCTGTGACCATTTCTTGTGGGGAGAGGTGCTTTCTCAAGTCTCTTCCCCTTTATCTGTCTTTCTCCAATGACTACATATGCCCTCTGCCATGATTGAAAAGAAAGAACCCAGTAAATCAAAAAGAAAGAAAAGTTCATATCAAAAGGGCAAGAGCAGGGAACCAGCAGTTAGCGTAATGGCTATGTCGCTGGACTCCCACATAGTCGACCGTGGTTCGTGTCCCGGACCCGGTGGCTTAAATCTCACGCCGGGCGCGTGTGCGTGCGTGCCCAAGATCCCGAGAGGAGAATGGAGGAGAAGGGATTGCGGCGTGACCATCCCCCCTGGGGGGTGATTTCTCGCTTTCTGTCTCTATGTCTCTCTCTGTCTGTCTGGCGAGCGCACGCGCCCTACAGTGAAAATCTCTCCAAAAAAAAAAAAAAAAAGGGCAAGAGCAGAGCAGAATGACTCTGTCCATCAGTCTGTCTCACCCCTTTCTTTTTTAGGGAGAGAGATTTTTGCTATAGGGTATGTGTACTCACCAGAGAGACAAAGACAGAAGCCAGAAATAACCTTCCAGGCCATGCCACAATCCCTTCTCCCTTCTCTTCTCTGGATTTTGGGCACACATGCACATATGCCAGGTGTGAGTTTCAAGCCTCCAGATCTGAGACTCAAACCAAGTTTGGCCATGTGGGAATCCAGTGACATAATCATTACACCATCTGCTGGTCCCTTATCCCCTTTTTCAATAAACCTACCAGGAGTCAGTCATGTGTCCCCACCGTAATGACCTTAATCTTAATTTCTGCCCAAAGTCTCATCTTTCAACACCAGAGTCTGATTAGGTTTTTAAAATATAATTACTGTACATCATTACAGCTTGTAAAATGAATTTTCCTAGCATGAATACATTGTATATTAGTCCAGTTAAAGATATTATCATACACATTATCATCAATAGATAATGTTCTACTTGTCTCTTAAATATTTTGTTTCTTTCTTTCTGTGTTACCTCCACCAGAACTGACTCTGACCCTTGGACCTCCAAACTGTGAACTGAATAAACCACTATTCCCTCTTTAAAAAAATGGTGTTGAACACAGCCAATGAAGCTGCCTTTAATATTAAATTCACTCACTGTTATTACATTAAAAAATAAATAAATAATAGATTGACTCAAAAAAAGAAAAATATTTTTTTAAATTGACAAAAAATGTAACCTTAATCAGACAACATTAAGTGATCAAATATTTACATTATGAAAGCTCCAGGAGATGAGAGAGGAAAAGACATAGAAAACCTATTTCTTGCAGTAATAAGCAAAAAACATCTTAAAATCTACAGAGATCTAAACACCCAGATTCAGGAAATACAAACAGGTGAAAATAAACTCAAATAAAAAAATGCTCTTCAACGCATATTATGGTCAAAGTGTCAAGTCACATAAAAAGAAAATCCCATCAGGCTAACAGTAGACTTCTCAGCAGAAACCTTTCATGCAGGAAAAAATTGTATGGTATATTCAAAGTTATAAAAGAAAGCAAATAGAAAAAGCTTCTAGCCAAGAATACTATATCCAGCAAAGCTATTCTCCAGGACTGAGAGAGAAATAAAATATTGGGTCATTGGAAAAGTCATGAGTATTTGCCTATGTTTTTCCATGCAAAAATGCATCATGACTTTTCTAATGACCCAGTTTTTTCCAGACAACCAAAAACAGAATTTATCGCTACCAGACTGGTTTTTTGAAAACTAATTAAGAGTTCTACATCTAGAAGCTTAAGGAAGATAAATGACATCATAAAAACATGTGAAGGTACAAATCTCACCAGTAGAGCAATCACACAAAATAAGAAAGAGAAAGGAATCCAAACTTATTAATATTGACAGCTACCAAATTTGAAGATAAGAATCATAGAGAAAGAAATGAAAGAAATACAAAATAATCAGAGAATAATCAACAATATTACAGGAGTTAAGTCCTCACTCATTGATAAAAATCTTGAGGCTCAACCTCTGTGGCACAGTTGGTACTGTACCAAACTGTCGAGCTGGAAGCCACGTGCCAGCCATTGTTCAAGTCCCTGGTCTGGGTAGATTAAAAACTTATAGAACCAGATTCTGGCATAGTGAAGGAGTAGAGGAAGGGGACTGTAGCATGACTGAGCTCTGTGGACAGTGCTTCTCTCTCTCCCTCTCTTTTGGTCTTCCCCTCTCACTTCTTCATGCACATGCATGTACTCTGTCATGAGTAAATAATAATAATAACACGGAATGTTAATGGATTAAATTCCACAATCAAAAATTATGAAGTGGCTAAATGAATTTTTTTTCAAAAAAGACTCTACTATATGCCTCCTAGAAGATACTTCATCTGTAAAGACATACATAAATTGAAACTAAAGGGATGGACAAAGATATTCCATGTAAATAGAAACCAAGGAGGAACATACATAGCTATATTCGTATTGGATAAAATAGACTTCAGGTCAAAATTTGTAAAAAGAGACAAAGAAGGTCATTATGTACTTATACAAAGATCATTTCATAAAGAGGATATAACAATTGTAAATATATATGTAACCAATACTTGAGCATTCACATATGCAAAACAAATTTTATTAGACCTAAAGGGAGAGCTAGACTCAATACAATAATAGTTGGTGATTTCACATCACTGACATGAATATGTCAAAGAGATAACTACACTCACATGTTTATTATATCACTGTTCACCATAGCAAAGATATGAAATCATCGTCACTCCCCAACAGCAGATGAAAGAATAAGAAAAATTTAATACAAATACACCATGAAATATTATTCAGCCATAAAAGATAATAAAATCCTGTCATTTATCACAACATGGATGAATGTGGAAGAAATAAGTGAAATAAGCCAGCCGCTGAAAGACAAACACTCTCTTTTCACTCATTAGTGAAGGATAAAACATTTTCTTGCATAGAAGTAGAGATTGTAACCATGGATACTGAAAGCTGGGAAAAGGAGATAGGTGGGAGAGATAGGGAGAACTTGATCAATAGATTCAAGAGAACAGGTAGGTAAGCAAAGAATTCTATAGCACAATAGAGTTGGTGACAAATATAGTTGGTAACAAAACAATGTACTTTTCAAAAAAGCTAGAATAGAAGAAATTATTTCAAATGTTCACATTGCAAAGTAATGATAAATGTTTTAGATGACAGATACCGTTATTCCCCTAATCTGATCAGTATACATTGTATTAGGTTGCCAAGAAAGTCATGATGTATTTTTTTATATAAAAATGTGTCATGACTTTCCCAACCATTCAATATATATGTATTGAAAAACCACACTGTACCTCATAAATATGCACAACTACTATATGTCGATTGAAAAGTATAATAGAATAAAATCAATATTTAGCTAAACTAGCATTACAATGTGAAATAAAAATAAAGATGTCTGCACAAACAAGAAATCAGAAAGTTTTCTGTCTAGAGACTCTGTGAAAGATGAAGTTACTTGTGTATTTTAATATAACAACAAAAAAGAAAGATTATATAGAATACATGAGTAGTGAGCAAAGATGCCAGCAAAATTTTTAATTAGATGTAAATAAATGCTTTTGTGTTATGTAAAACCTTCATAATCTAGCACAAAAATCTTGGATGATTATTACACAGAGGTCTTAAGGGAATGAGAGAAAGTAATAATTTGTTTCTATAGCAGAGAGGATTGAAATGTTTATAGAAAAGCAAAAGTTTAAATTTGTTAAAAGTTTAAGCTATTAGAAGATGGTAGAAAAATGGAACAAAGAAATTATGATCAGTCTAACAAATGATAGAAGGTGAGGAAGAAGAAAAACAAACATAAAAGCTTGGTAAACAGAGAAGGCAACTTTAGATGACAGGAATAAGATCAAACCAATTGGTAATTCAAGTAAATGTGTGTGTGTTAAATTTCACTATTTCAAGATGGGGCTTTTGGAGTTGTTTTTTAAAATCCAGCTATGTATAATTGATAAGAAGCAGATCCATGCTAACAGGAAAGAGAACAAATGAAATGTATGGGACACAATGAGGAAAATAATGGATATACCAGTTAAAGACTTTGAAACAAACAAACAAAAAGGCAGCTATATTGACATTATCACAAAGAATTTAAATACAAAAGGATTAAATTGGACAACCAGGATCATAGAATAATTTTTAATTTTGAGAATATATTAAATATGCCTATAGGATGTAGCATTTATAAATCTTTCTGAGCCTAGTAACATTTTTTTTAAATAGATGAAGCAAAATTCTGGAAATAGAAAACTTTATTATTTTTTTCACAATCATATTGAGAGACATTAAAATATCTCTTCCTCTAAACACCAACAAAAAGAATATAATTAGTACTAAGAAAGCAAAATGAGAAGTTATGACAAAAGCAAAAATGAAGAAATAGAGAACATTAAAATACTAGATTTGATCAATAATGCCAAAAGCCAAATTTTGAAAATTGTGATTAAAAAACAGATAACACAAAATCGACCGTCTTAATCATTTTAAGTGTACAGTTCAAGCAGTTTTAAGTAGATTCACATTGCTTGCAAAAAAAGTGTCCAAAACATTTTTATCTTACAAAACTGAAACTCTATGCCTATTAAACCACCTTCCTCTTCTTCATCCTTCTAGACCTGGCATCCACTCCAGGATTCTACTTTCTATGAATTTAGTTTCACTAGATATCTCATAAGTGGAATTACTCATATTTGTTCACCTGTGACTAACTATTTCACTTGGCATAATGTCCTCAAGGCTCATCTAAATTGTGGCATGTACGGATTTTCTTCCTTTTTAAGACTAATATTCCATAGTATATACCATATTTTGTTTTATCTATTCACCTATTCATAGACACTTGGATTGCTTCCATATTTTCATTTGTTGGAATAATGCTATTATAAACATGGTTACACAAATATCTCTTGTTGACTTTGCTTTCAATTTTGAGAGAGTACTTTCAAAGTGCAATTGCTGGATCCTAGGATAGCTCTATTTTTAATTTTTTGAGAAGGCACATTAGTCCTTTCCTATAAAAATAATAATTAATAAACATAACATTTTTTCCATTAAATTGGCAAAATTGCTAATTTATAATGATCTATGCTATTGTGAATGGGGATTTAGTCTCATATGTTATTGTAGATAAAATAAATGGGTAGTCTTTGGAGGGTAATTTAAGCAAGATCTACATGAATTTTAAATGCACAGATGCCTCAAATTCACAGTTTGGTTTTCATGTACTTATTCTTATTGGAACAAAGACAGATGTAACAAGATGTATACCATATCACTATAGGGAGACAACAGTGGTTGTTTCTGGGAAAGGGAGAGAGGAATAAAGATATGCTTTCTGGGAACCAGCAGTTAATGGCTATGTCACTGGACTCCCACATAGTCGACCACGGTTCGTGTTCCGGACCCGGTGGCTTCAAAAAAGCGAGAATAGAAGAAATTATTTCAAATGTTCACATTGCAAAGTAATGATAAATGTTTTAGATGACAGATACCGTTATTCCCCTAATCTGATCAGTATACATTGTATTAGGTTGCCAAGAAAGTCATGATGTATTTTTTTATATAAAAATGTGTCATGACTTTCCCAACCATTCAATATATATGTATTGAAAAACCACACTGTACCTCATAAATATGCACAACTACTATATGTCGATTGAAAAGTATAATAGAATAAAATCAATATTTAGCTAAACTAGCATTACAATGTGAAATAAAAATAAAGATGTCTGCACAAACAAGAAATCAGGAAGTTTTCTATCTAGAGACTCTGTGAAAGAAGCAGTTACTTGTGTATTTTAATATAACAACAAAAAAGAAAGATTATATAGAATACATGAGTAGTGAGCAAAGATGCCAGCAAAATTTTTAATTAGATGTAAATAAATGCTTTTGTGTTATGTAAAACCTTCATAATCTAGCACAAAAATCTTGGATGATTATTACACAGAGGTCTTAAGGGAATGAGAGAAAGTAATAATTTGTTTCTATAGCAGAGAGGATTGAAATGTTTATAGAAAAGCAAAAGTTTAAATTTGTTAAAAGTTTAAGCTATTAGAAGATGGTAGAAAAATGGAACAAAGAAATTATGATCAGTCTAACAAATGATAGAAGGTGAGGAAGAAGAAAAACAAACATAAAAGCTTGGTAAACAGAGAAGGCAACTTTAGATGACAGGAATAAGATCAAACCAATTGGTAATTCAAGTAAATGTGTGTGTGTTAAATTTCACTATTTCAAGATGGGGCTTTTGGAGTTGTTTTTTAAAATCCAGCTATGTATAATTGATAAGAAGCAGATCCATGCTAACAGGAAAGAGAACAAATGAAATGTATGGGACACAATGAGGAAAATAATGGATATACCAGTTAAAGACTTTGAAACAAACAAACAAAAAGGCAGCTATATTGACATTATCACAAAGAATTTAAATACAAAAGGATTAAATTGGACAACCAGGATCATAGAATAATTTTTAATTTTGAGAATATATTCAATATGCCTATAGGATGTAGCATTTATAAATCTTTCTGAGCCTAGTAACATTTTTTTTAAATAGATGAAGCAAAATTCTGGAAATAGAAAACTTTATTATTTTTTTCACAATCATATTGAGAGACATTAAAATATCTCTTCCTCTAAACACCAACAAAAAGAATATAATTAGTACTAAGAAAGCAAAATGAGAAGTTATGACAAAAGCAAAAATGAAGAAATAGAGAACATTAAAATACTAGATTTGATCAATAATGCCAAAAGCCAAATTTTGAAAATTGTGATTAAAAAACAGATAACACAAAATCGACCGTCTTAATCATTTTAAGTGTACAGTTCAAGCAGTTTTAAGTAGATTCACATTGCTTGCAAAAAAAGTGTCCAAAACATTTTTATCTTACAAAACTGAAACTCTATGCCTATTAAACCACCTTCCTCTTCTTCATCCTTCTAGACCTGGCATCCACTCCAGGATTCTACTTTCTATGAATTTAGTTTCACTAGATATCTCATAAGTGGAATTACTCATATTTGTTCACCTGTGATTAACTATTTCACTTGGCATAATGTCCTCAAGGCTCATCTAAATTGTGGCATGTACGGATTTTCTTCCTTTTTATGACTAATATTCCATAGTATATACCATATTTTGTTTTATCTATTCACCTATTCATAGACACTTGGATTGCTTCCATATTTTCATTTGTTGGAATAATGCTATTATAAACATGGTTACACAAATATCTCTTGTTGACTTTGCTTTCAATTTTGAGAGAGTACTTTCAAAGTGCAATTGCTGGATCCTAGGATAGCTCTATTTTTAATTTTTTGAGAAGGCACATTAGTCCTTTCCTATAAAAATAATAATTAATAAACATAACATTTTTTCCATTAAATTGGCAAAATTGCTAATTTATAATGATCTATGCTATTGTGAATGGGGATTTAGTCTCATATGTTATTGTAGATAAAATAAATGGGTAGTCTTTGGAGGGTAATTTAAGCAAGATCTACATGAATTTTAAATGCACAGATGCCTCAAATTCACAGTTTGGTTTTCATGTACTTATTCTTATTGGAACAAAGACAGATGTAACAAGATGTATACCATATCACTATAGGGAGACAACAGTGGTTGTTTCTGGGAAAGGGAGAGAGGAATAAAGATATGCTTTCTGGGAACCAGCAGTTAATGGCTATGTCACTGGACTCCCACATAGTCGACCACGGTTCGTGTTCCGGACCCGGTGGCTTAAAACTCATGCCAGGCGCGTGTGCGTGCGTGCCTGAGATCCCGAGAGGAGAATGGAGGAGGAGGGATTGCGGCATGACCATCCCCCCTGGGGGGTGATTTTTCAATTTCTGTCTCTATGTCTCTCTCTCTGTCTGTCTGGCAAGTGCACGCACCCTATAGTGAGAAACCTCTTAAAAAAAAAAAGATACACTTTCTGGCCTTTTGCTTTTTTTTTTTTAAATTTTATGTGTTTCTTCTGAGAGAGAGAGAGAGAAAGGCAACCCTAACAGGATCCTCATACCACAATCCATCCCAATCTCAGCCAGGCCAGATTATAAGCATGTATATACCCACCTGGCATACACAGGGAAGCCCCAGGACAGAAAACAGGGACAGTTCCCATGTGGGTCCAGTTGCCTTACAACTGTACGACTGTCTTGCCTCCATTTTCCATTTTCATCCTATAGTCTTCTTTGTTTGAAATGTTTTTGCCACAAGATGGGGATTCATGAGTTGCTTGATTAATACTAAATTAAAATATCTTTTTCTTTACTAATTCTTAAGTAAGTCATATTTCCATAAGTTTTATATCTCTTCTTATTCTCCTTGATATGAAAACTGTAATTACCCATTTAAAAGTTTCACTGGTTCGTTAATTTATTCTAAATTCCACTTTGTAATCCTAGTAAGTTTATTCTGATTAATCAGAAAGCTGCAAATGGGAAAAAGTGACTTGCATATATGACCAATTTCATTTCTTTTTCTGAGACAAAAAAAGTCATTGGACACAGATCAGTAGGTGGCATAGTGGTTAAGGGCACTGGGCTCCCACATGAGAATCATGGACCCAACAGCTTGAAACTCATGCCTGGTATGCATGCATAAGTGCCCAAAATCCCAGGAGGAACATGGAGGAGGGATTGTTTCGTGGCCATTCCCCAACGGGGTGATTTCTCCCTTTCCTTCTCACTGTCCCTCTGGTGAGGCAATCGCATGCACCTTATAGCAAAAACTTAAAAAAAGAATGGCTATGATTTCAAAAGTGGTAATATGACCAATGGCTTCCTGATAAGTCTAGTTCAGTAGTCCAACTTATTGGTTGGTGGGCAAATACCAGTGACAGATAATTTACCTGTTTCTTTCATTTCTGAGTCATTGTATACACTAGGCCTTCATTATGAGTCACAATCAAATTAGTCTTTCCAAAAAATAGGATCTTAGAAAATATGAACAATGGGCAGTTTTTAATGCTTAATTAGGGCATGCAAGTATTATACTTCAAAGAAGTTTTCATTAATGAATATTTTAATTTCTTTTGCATCTCATGCAAATGGAATGAAGAAACAAATGTTCCAACATTTGTTATTATGCACTGAGCCATATTTGATAAAAGTTTGTACTGAAATCATAAGTGTTTTCTTGTGTTTTGTCAGAGCAATCTCTCTCAAGCCATGTAGCATAAGTGCCCAAAATCCCAGGAGGAACATGGAGGAGGGATTGTTTCGTGGCCATTCCCCAACGGGGTGATTTCTCCCTTTCCTTCTCACTGTCCCTCTGGTGAGGCAATCGCATGCACCTTATAGCAAAAACTTAAAAAAAGAATGGCTATGATTTCAAAAGTGGTAATATGCCCAATGGCTTCCTGATAAGTCTAGTTCAGTAGTCCAACTTATTGGTTGGTGGGCAAATACCAGTGACAGATAATTTACCTGTTTCTTTCATTTCTGAGTCATTGTATACACTAGGCCTTCATTATGAGTCACAATCAAATTAGTCTTTCCAAAAAATAGGATCTTAGAAAATATGAACAATGGGCAGTTTTTAATGCTTAATTAGGGCATGCAAGTATTATACTTCAAAGAAGTTTTCATTAATGAATATTTTAATTTCTTTTGCATCTCATGCAAATGGAATGAAGAAACAAATGTTCCAACATTTGTTATTATGCACTGAGCCATATTTGATAAAAGTTTGTACTGAAATCATAAGTGTTTTCTTGTGTTTTGTCAGAGCAATCTCTCTCAAGCCATGTATTATAGTAGAATGGACCTTAATCAGACTCAAAACAACTTGGGATATAGTGACATTTAATTTTACATTTTCTGTTTTGTGACATTGAAATTAGTACATAATTTCTATGAACTTCATTTTCCATATATGTAAGACATAGATAATAATATCCATCGTTGTCCCCTCACAACATGTTAGAAGAGTCACATGTAATATTGGAGGGAAAAGTCTCTCAACTATAAAGCACTGTACAAACAAGAAGTGTGGATATTACATGAGAATCAGCCTACTGGTGCTGTACTAATTTGACCAACAGAAAGCCAAAATAATAATGACAACCCTGTACTTGTCTTAAAACAAATAATAAAAAAAGTTTTTCTGTAGCATAGAGTCAAGCCACAAGAATAAAATGTAATAAATGCATTTCCAAGGCACAGTCATTGGGGAAACAAAGCACTATGGAGAGGTACAGATGCCATTACTATTCTGAATGGTGTGGAAAACGGCTGCCAGTCCTTGTCACATCTTGTTATCTTTTGGTGAGCAATACACTTTGGTGTTGGAGCTGCTGCTTTCGTCTTCCTGGGAAGAAGGTTCAATGCTTAGGATTAAGTGGGAAGTTTGCAGAGAAAAGAACTGGAAAACAGCATCCATTAGCTTCATGATGATTCAATACTTTCCTTTAACTAGATAGAACATTAATTTTTAAAAAATCTTTTGTTAAAGTAAATGTTTTAAATGCTGAGACCAGAAAAATATAAGTTAACTTTTAATGCTTTTGCACACAGCAGTCTGTAATTTTGTCTAAAATAAACTAGGTTGTAGGTTTAGACACCAGTGAAAAGGATGGATGGAAGAAATAGCATCAGGCACGGAAAACCTCAGACAGCAATGAGATTTGAAAAGTTATCTGTAATCCTAAACAAAGCTCCAGAGCAAAGAGGAGAAGACAGAATTTTTTGTTTTGTTTTGATTTGCTTTGTTTTGGGGGAGGTTTTTGCTATAGGGCACATGCGTTTGCCAGAAAGACAAAGAGAGACAGAGTGACAGAAAGCAAGAAATCACCCCCAGGGGGGATGGCCACGCCACAATCCCTTCTCCTCTATTCTCCTCTCAGTATCTTGAACACACACGCACACGTGTCTGGTGTGAGTTTAAGCCACTGGGTCCAGGACTTGGACCGTGGTCGACTACATGAGAGTCCAGCTACATAGCCATTACTCCAACTGCTGGTCCCAGAAGATAGAGTTCTATCTTGGAAAAAATGGCCAGGACCTGGTATCTCTGGTGTTTCCCAGTCATCGGTTAATGATTACCTGGCCCAACTGAAAAGCTGGTTCTTCCTCAAAGTGATAATGGGTGGGGGCTGTCAGTGGCCACACTCTTTGTAGCCAAACTGCAAGTCATTTCCCATAGGGAGACCTGGGCACATGCTCCATGTGACCACAGAAGTGTTGGAGATCAGGTGAGAAAAATAAGGCATAAAAAACGTCTACTAAGAGAGGAGACTAATGAATGTGTTAAAGAAGTGAAGTTGGATTTCTGGGTAACACTAAGCACTAATTTGAAATTAGTAGTCATGTATTTAAATAGAAACCAGTCAAGAGGACCCTGTGCTTTTCCCAGTTCATGCTCAGTTACTGTGGTGAGTTGGATTTACTAGGGTTGGAATTTTGTTACTTGAGTACCACAGATAGGAATATCTGTGGGGTCCATTTAGCTTCTAGCTACTACAATTTTATGTGTACAAAGGCAATCTGAATTTCATCCCAGCAGATTCCATACTGATTCCAGGGACTAGCAAACTGTCTCATGGGTCAGATATAGTCCATTTTTATTGGAACGCAGCCACACCTACTCATATTTATATTGCCTATTGCTTTTTTTCATGCTACAGAGATGGAGTTGAGTGGTTGAAAGAGAGACTGGATAGATCGCAAAGCCTAGAATATCAATATATACTATATAATATACAGACAAAGCTAGCCTAGGGATCAGGCTAAGCCAGCTGGTTCTCCCTGTGGATCTCTTATGAACCTGTGACTTCAGAGAACATGATCATATTCCATAGATGAGAAACATTCTGCAATCAAAGACATGGGAGAAGGTTTGACCACAATAGATCCCTCAGCCCCTGGAAATTACTTGACACTTAGTTGGTACACAATATATTTTTGTTGAATTAATCTGTGATAAATGTTTTTCTCATTTTTATATTCATTCTACAAATGTTCAGGCCACTGTTGGAAGGACTGGGGGAATATTTTATAATTAGATCATTCATACACAATATTTTATCACACTTATACATTTTTATTATATTTTCCAGATGGAAAGAATAATATTAATCTAATACACATTACCTTCTTCTATAAACAATGAACAATGAATAATTTTGCATGAAATAAAATGATAATTAAGTCAATATTTAGTAAAGCAAAACCAGGGTTCTAAAATTCTGCTGGAATGGGGATCAACAGGTGGTGTGGTGGGTTAAGGTGCTGGACACTCCCACATGGCCGACTGCGGTTTGAATACTGAACCTGGTGGCTTGCTTTCTCACTTTCCCTCTCTTTCTCTCTGTGTATCTCTCTGGTCAAATTAAAATAAATTAATGACTAAATAAAATTAAATAAATAATTATTTAAAAAAATTCTGCTGGAAATTTTACACTCCTCTTATTTTATGTGAAGCTTTACAGGCTTAATCTATAAACAACTCTTTTTTTCTAGCTCCAGTCATTGCTGACATTAAGCTTATTTCTTAGCATT
>NW_006209177.1:280366-287228 GCF_000334495.1 Tupaia belangeri chinensis | reverse complement strand
AGGTAGGAACTTTCTGAAATAGCATGGCAATAACAGTTCACATGCCCTATCAGGTTGCAGAAAAAGGAGTAGTTGCTCAAGGACCAAGCTCTGTGCTTACAATTTGAATGAAAGAATTTGGTTTGTCACGTATAGGAGAGTCTGGATATGGGAGAGAAAAAGAGATTATGCATTGGTGAAACAGAGAAGCTCAGGGTTTGTTGTGGGGAGAGGACAGAAAACATGTAAATTATGGAGTACAAAGCTAGAATTGGGGAGGGACAGGCTGTTGAGAGGCCCAGGTGGTAACCTGGGGCTGAGTGAAAAATTTCCCAAGTGTTGGATCAATGCTCTGGATTCTTTGAAATAAAAGGAAGCTCTAACCTCTCCACTAGAAGAAAAACCAGAAGGTACTATGATGTGGGACACAGAACAGAACTGGGATCTTTAAAAGACACATTTGGTTTCCATCGCAATCTGCAGAAATTATAGTTGTATAGTTTTTCTTTTAAGAATTACTTTATTTAACTTTATTTATTTATTTATTTAATTTAACCAAAGAGGGACAGAACAAGAGCAAGAGAGAGGGAGAGAGACAGTGAGAAAGAAAACCACCAGGTCTGGGACTAGAACCGCAGTCAGCCATGTAGGAGTCCGGCGCCCTTAACCACCATGCCACCTGTTGGCCACAGTTGTATAGTTTTTAAATTATTAAATCTTTTTCTGTAAATTTGTGTGGGTGGTTTACTATTCAAGACAAGAAGGAGGGTCAGTTGCTGTTATGGACTGTATTGTGTCTCCAAACTCCACAAATCACATGTTGAAACCCCAAGCCCGAAAGTGGCTGTATTTGCATATTTAATTATGTTAATGAAGGTAATTAAAATTAAATGAAGTCATCAGAGTGGGGCTCCTATATGATATAATTACTGTCCTTATAAGAAGTGACAATACAGATTTCATGCTCTCTCTCTGTGTACACTGAGATGAGGCCATATGAAGACACAGAGAAATAACCATCTAAAAGTCAGAAAGACAGGCCTCACTGGAAACCAAATCTGACTACATCTTAATCTGTAACTTCCATGTAATCTTAATAACTGCAAAAGAAAGCAATTTCTATTGTCTATACCACAGTCTGTGGTATTTTGCTATGGCAGCCCGAGAGGACTAATACAACTAATCAGTTCTTAGTGTCTTCTAGAGAGAGGCTAATACCTAGTTAAGGCAAAGAACACACAGAAAAATGAAGCTATTATTTATGTGGTTGGTGCAAAGTGCCAATTCAAGGATTTTTATCCCTCTTTTTTTTTAAGTTTATTTCCTTTTTCCATAGGAAAGAGAGAAACACAGAGAAAGAGAGAGACAGAGAGAGACAGGTAATCCCAATAAGAACTTCAGCCATGATCTGCTCACAACTTCAGTCAGCTCTGGATCATGAGCACACACACACCTAGCATGCTCAGGGAGGTCTCCGGATGCAAACCTGGAAATCTCCTATGTAGGTCATCCTCACAGAGCATTGTATCACAGCTGCACCACCATCCATCCCCAAGAAGGACTTCTTATTGATCTCTCTGCATCCAATCCATCCTTTATGCTGATGCTCCGAAGGGGATTCCTAGATTGTGTCACACTCACAGATCATCAAAGGCTATCATCTATAGAGAAACAAATGTAAGACAAAGCCTTAAACTGCCTTAAAATGTCCTCTGTAATCCTGCTCCATCTTGAATTTTTTGGACCACCACCGAAGCTCCTTTGCATTCAGACTCTAAACTCTACTTATACCACTTGTACTTCCTGAATATACCATACTCATATGCTTTAATGTCTTCGAGTCATTACCCCACATCAAGCCCTTCCCCTTAAGTATAAGTACCTGGCACAACTCTTTTTCCCCTTCCAGAACCAGCTCAGGTATCATTTTGCTCTCTGGATATCTCATAGCTCTGATGGAACTAATTTCCCCTTCATTTTCATCCTTGTGAATACTTCCCTTTTATAGTACTTGTCACATAAAATTGAAGTTGCTTTATAGAGTGTCTAACAGGCCCCCCACCCTAAAGAATGAATGTTGCAAAGTAGGGGTATATCTTACTCATTTCAGGGAGGAGAATAGCAGCTTGATAAAAGCTATTAAATGAATATTGAACAAATGTACGTAAATGTTCAAGAAGATCAGTGTTGAAGAGAAACCCCTTAGGAGCAGCTAAATGAATTACTTGTTGGTATGTCCATGCAGGATCCATTTCTCTACCTAAACTACATGGTTATCAAGAATATTAAACTGGTAAGAAATTGGGCTAGCAGATGGTATGGAGGTAAAGGCGGCTGGATCCTACATAACCAACTGCAAGGTCTGACTCCTGGCCACAGTGGCCTGAAAAACATAGTGGGCACATGTGCATGCATGCCCACAATTCTAAGAGGATAATGGAAAAGAAGGGATTGTGGTGTGGCCATCCCCCTGTGGGATGATTTTTTTCTAGCTCTCTGCCTTTTTCTCGTGAGCACACATGCCTTACAGTAAACTAAAAATAAAAAAATAAATAAAAGAAAAGAAAGAAAGAAAAAAACTGTTAAGAAATCACATTTTTATGAAAAGTAAATTTCATGGTTCTGGTTGATGATTAGAAAGAATAAGGCAAAAGAAATAATTACAAATATGTGTGAATTTTAAAGAGGCCAATAGCTTCCTCCTTTGTAAAAATCAGTGATTTAGATGAGATGTCTTCTAAATGACTTCCAAAACCCAAATTATTTCATTGCTTGATTTGCCAGATAGGAAGGACAATACTTATGTATACAGTCCTGGGTTCATACTTCTGCAATTATTATGTGCTGAAGAAGTCAACATCTCATTATCACAAGAGAGATGGTTAAGTTGAAAGGACTTGGTTAAAAGTAGGCTTTTTTTTTTTTTTTTTTAATAAAAGCCCCAATGCAGCACTAGAATATGTAGCTGCCTGCCCGGGCTGCGGGCTGCCTCCATGAACCCAACAAGCTGTCAGATTTAATGACTGGGGTTTTGTTGGGGGGCATTTTTAACATGTTTAAATATCAGCAAACCTGAAAGGCCACAACTTTTGTAGACTTTGGGACCAATGCAAAATAAGCATCAGATTTCAAACACGGAACCAAAACACTGGTTTTAAACAAGTATAAGCTGAGTAAAAGTGTCTTTTCACACAGTAGATGAGTCTTACCCAGATAGTTGACCCAGGTTAAATAAATCTACTTTGGAACCTCAACTACACTGT
The DNA here is from genome assembly GCF_000334495.1 of Tupaia belangeri chinensis. Classification (NCBI taxonomy): domain Eukaryota; kingdom Metazoa; phylum Chordata; class Mammalia; order Scandentia; family Tupaiidae; genus Tupaia; species Tupaia belangeri. Next base: position 283,986 of record NW_006209177.1, on the reverse strand, counting down.
CAAAATAAATTGCTAATTGCTTAACTACTTCACATTAGTGGTATAGACCCAATTCAAGTACATTTTTTTTTTTTGGAGAGATTTTCACTATAGGGCGCGTGCACTCGCCAGACAGACAGAGAGAGACATTAGAGACAGAAAGTGAGAAATCACCCCCCAGGGAGGATGGTCACGCTGCAATCCCTTCTCCTCCATTCTCCTCTCGGGATCTTGGGCACACACGCACACGCGCCCGGCGTGAGTTTTAAGCCACTGGGTCCGGGACATGAACTGTGGTCGACTACGTGGGAGTCCAGCGACATAGCCATTACGCTAACTGCTGGTTCCCGCAATTCAAGTACATTTTCATGCCAGAGATAGCACCATTGAAGTTGTCTAAACAAGTTATTAAGAGTAGAATCACAGAAATGTAGGATGGGAGGAACCTCAGAGGTCATATTCATTTTACAGATGAGAAAACTGAAATCTAAAGAAGCTTAGCCATTTCACCATGATCTAGTATTCTTTCTAGTTTGTAAATGCATTATAGTGGATAGGTGTGTATTTTTGCAATATATTCAGGACATTGAAGACTCCGGAGTTAGACCTATTCATGTTAAAATGCATATAAAGAGTTCACTCATAGAGCCAGCAGATGGCTTGGAGGGTAAGGTGCCTGGATCCCACATGGCCGACTGCGCAGTTTGAATCAGACCCAGCAGCTCGAAAACATATTAGACATGTGTGCATGTGTGTCCTAAATCCCAAGAGGAGAATGGAGAAGAAGGGATTGTGCTGTGGCCATCCCCCCTGGAGGTGCTTTCTCACTTTCCTTCTCTCTGTCACTCTGTCTCATTGTCTCACTCTGGCAAGTGCACATGCCCTATAACAAAACTAATTAAAAAAAAAAAAAAAACTACACACACAAGCACACACAAAGATGTGTCAGCAACTCTTTGCTGCCCATGGAATAAAGTATATGTTCCTTACCTTAGCACACAAGAGCATGTGTGACCTGGCCCCTGCTAACTTTGCGGCAGCACTCAGTCTTACTCCTCCCAATTTTCGACTTGACACCAAAACAAATCAAAGGTCTTTGTTTATTTCCTGGACAGATGATCTCTAACTTAGTATGATTTGTTATAGTTTTTTGATTTTGTGTTGGTGCAAAAGCACTATGCATTCAGTAGAAATCTACTTCAAGTACTGATATAACAATTCTTTCTCTTTCCAAATAGTATTCAATAAATTAATGAAATATTCAACAGTTTATTATAAAACAGGCTTTGTGTTAAAAACATCTTACTTGGCCATAGAATAATGTAAGTGTTCTGAGTATGTTTAAAGTAGGTTAGTTAGCTAAGCTATCATATTTAATAGCTTAGTTGTATTAAATGTGTGTTCCACATAAAATATTTTCAACTTAGGATGAGTTTAGTGAGACATAACCTGATTGGAGAAGCATATGGAAATGCAATGTCATCACTCACCTTGACACCATTGTATACGCTTGTACTACTGTCTGGAATGTCTGCTTTGCTCTGCTTTTATTCATTGTATACCACCCCTTAAATAACTTACTTTGATAAACCTTCCTAGAGAGTCTTTTTCAGAATCAATCCCTTGTTTATTTTAACTCTTAGCATTTTTATTTAGAGTCCTGATCACATCCTGCTGTTACCAAACCAAACTAAGTATGTCCATATAGGAATAGTTTCTTGCTGCCAGAAAAGTCAAACACTAGTCTATGATGTTGAGGAGAAAACCTTTATTACAGGTGACATCATTCAGAAGACAAGATGCAAGTTTGCTTGAAAGACTTTCTCCCCAAATGTGTTCAAAAATGGGCTTTTATAGAGAAATAATTTCTGATCAAGTCTTCAGTTAAATCTGGGAGTGCAAATGAAAGATTGGAACTTATGCAGCTCTGATTGATCAATTCGAGCAGCAGAGATTGGAACAAAAAACAGAGCCATGCTGGTGTCATTATTCAGTACAACCTACACACCAGGTACCAATCATACTGCTATTTGGATAGTTTTCCTCATTTAGTCTATTGTGTGATAAGGATAATTATTCCCATTTTACAGATACATACCTAGAAGTTTAGAAATAGTAAATAATTTGACCAGGTCACAGAAGTAGTAGGTGGAAGAGCTAGATTTTAAATTATGATCATCTGACTACCAAATCTGGTGAAAGTTGAAGAAAATGGTATCCATGACAAGTATTAGAAATAACAGTTCATTCCTGACCCAGCCTAGGTGGCACAGTCAACAGCATACTGAACTACAGTGCTAGAGTCACATGGCTCTCTGTGGATTTGGAATCCTGGTCATCCTGGAAACAAGCTGGGTCTACCCATGGGTACCCAAGATCCTGAGAATTGGAGGGCTGAGAAAAGAGGGTCATGGTGTGATGAAACCCTGCTAAGGGTGCTTTCTTGCTTTCATTTTTCTGTCTTATGTGCCTATGCTCTCTGTCATAAAAAATAAATAAAAATATAAAAGAAAAAGGAAGAGAAACAGCTATTTCTTAGATAACTATGGGCTTCTTTCTGTGGCAGTGAGCTAAACATTAATAGAAATATTAAGTTCTGGGAGAAAAATAATAAAAATGAAATAAGCAAAAATAATATAATGTGTGTGTATACTAACTGTGTGGAATACACACACACACATACACACACACACACATATATATAGTTAGATGGTAATAAATTATATGGAGAAAAATAAAGCAAGATAAAAGGATTCAGGATCAGCCACGTGGTTTATTATTTAAGGGAAACAGATCCCACATGGCCTCACTGAGGTTGAGTCCCAACCCTGGCAGCTTGAAAAACACACTGGACACATATGTGTGCCCAATGGGATGGAGAAGAAAGGATTGAGGCATGACTACACACATTGGAGTGTGCTTTCTTTTGCCTTCTTCCCCCCAGATACCCTCTGGCAAATAAAAAAGGATGCATACTCATACACACACACACACACACACACACACACACACATACACACAAACACACACACATACACCTGTAAGGAGCCACGGATTCACAGATTCTTTGGTTCCATTACAACTTGTCACAACACTGCTATATCTCATCTTAATTTAAAATTTGCTTTTTTGTTAATCATAGATTTTTTAAATTAATTTTGAATTCTCAAAATATAGCATTGAGGTGGTCGTCCCATACAGAGAGTGTCGGTGGCCTTCCTGGGGAGCAGTTGCCATGCAGAGACTTGAAGTGTATCATGACTAGAATAGTCGAAGATCCTTGCCTTCATGGAGCTTACATTCTAGCAGATTGAACTTCGAAGTTTGGGATGAAATCAACCATCCATGGGATGACTAGAAATCGCTGCAGGACCACAAGAAATATGGGGAAGCAGGAAAATACCTCTCCTCCAAGGGAAAAGGATAACTCCTCTTTATCCACACAGAGTTCAATGGAAGTCATGGAAATGTCTAATAAAGAATTCAGAACATTCATAATGGCAAGGCTTACAGAGGTGGAAGAGAAGAGAGACAAAGAACTACTGAAGAGGAAGGAGAAAGGAGTTGAAGAGTTCCAGGAGGTGAGGAAATTCATGCAAGATCTAAAAGAGGAATTTCACGCATTACAAAAGAATCAGATG
>NW_006209177.1:262689-278615 GCF_000334495.1 Tupaia belangeri chinensis | reverse complement strand
ACAAAAAAAAAAAAAAAAGAAATACAGGAAAAAAAATTAGTTAAGATGTTGTCCATAATTTGCAACTTGATTTTCACTCAGTGTTGTTTGAGAAGCTAAGCATATCTAATAAGTACTTAATTCCTTCTATGTTCTTTAGAGCATTTAAAAATAAGAACATAGTACACTTGAAAAAAAAATATAGCATTGAAACATTATTTACATAGATTACTAAATTTCTAGCATGCTCCTTAAATTATGTGCCCAAGTTAAATAAATAACTCTATTGTCTTCCCCTACTCTGTCCCTATGAGTGAAGAAAGTGTTACAAAGAGGGAGGGAATCCACCTGAATATCATTGGTGACCTCGACAAGAACAGTTTCAGTGGAGTGCTGAGGGTGAAATCCTGACTAGTGGGGATTCAAGAATCTATTGGTGACTAAGTGATAACATGGAGAGACTAATGCCATTGCAAGAAGATTTCTATTACATTTCTCAAGAGAAGGGGCATGCCACAACATACAGGACCACACAGGGAAGCTGCAGGATTGGTCAGGAGGCAGAAACAGAATGAGAGGAAAGCATGGCCCAGAGCCTTTTGTTTTCCTGGATGGGGAACAGCTTAGGGTTGTCTAGTTTTAATGATGTCACTGGGCTCTAGGCTATAGTAATTTTTTTTAATTCTCTGGTATATGGCTCTGGATGATTTAGGGCAGGAAAAATATTTGTTTTCTGTGTGAGAGTTGCATAAAGGAGGTGGTAGAGGGCGTGGATTTAGGATTGATTGAAGACTATTTAATACAATTTTTATACACCCATGAAAGCCAGATTGCAGGGGAGATATAAACAACTTTGGCCATTAGTTTGGCCCTTTGAGTAATGGATGCCAAGTAGACAAACACAGAATCTGAAAAATCACAGAACAAAGATAGAAGGGTTAGTAAAGAAATATAGATGCAAAAAATTGTTTTTAACATTATTTATTTGGTGTCTGTTCCAGTCTGATTTGTTTTTGGTTGGTTTGTTTGTTTTTCAGACTAGTTCAATTGCCAAGATTTTCTTATACTTGCCATGAACTATCTATATTAAAATATATAAGTGAAAATAACAACTGAATTGGCATTCCTTGTGAAATGTTCAATATAATGCGGTTTTCTTACAATATGAACATGAGGGGAAAGACACTTAAATTGAAGACAGAAATCAAATAAGCATGAGATAAAGTATTACTTCCTGTTGACATTTTATAACACTTAATTTACCTTTAGAAATGTCAAATGGCCTTTTCTCTTTTATTTAGCATGTCCTCCGTACTTTCTTTCAAAAGTCCAATAATTTTTCAACACAATATAATAGCTTCACCAAAATGAGAATGAAAGAAGAAAAAAGCCACTGCATTGTGGTAAATGTATACTATTTCTCAGGAGAATTTAAATTAAGGTTCCTAAAACATTTAGCCTTTGAATACAGAACAACCAGAAATATAAGAATTCTTATGTATATAGTAATTTGCAACTTTCCAATTCATGGAACCCATTAGCAATTTAACCCATAGATAATATAGAAGGTTCAAACTGAAAGAGTCATGAGAGATTACACACTCCAGTGGTTGCTGTAAACACTGAGATCTGCAAATGTGTCCTTGAAGGTTCAGATCATGATGGTACATATTGTAGCTTTTTCCATTTCTATTTTTAAAGATCCCATATCAAGGTCCCAGGAGATGGCATGGTGGTTAAGGCACAGGACTCCCATATGGTCCACCTCACTTTGTATCCTGGACCAGGTAGCTAGAATATCATGCTAAGTGAGTATGCATGTGTGCCTTAAATCACGAGAGGAGAATAGAAGAGAAGAGATTGCAGCATGGCCATTCCTCCTGGGCCCTGACTTCTTACTTTACTTCTCTCTGCCTCTCTGAGAAGTGCACATACCTTATGGCAAAAACTTTAAACATTTTTTTTCATATCAAGGGGCCAGGCAGTGCCACAATGGTGACAAGGCAGGACTCATGTGGGAAAGGTCCTGAGTTCATGTCCCAGGACCTCCACAAGCATTCTGGGCACATGCACATGGTGATCCAGGCAAGTTGATGCTGCAGATAAAAAACACCATGGGCACCTTGTTTCAGGTTCCTGTCTCTCTGTTTCTGTGTATCTTTATCTCTCTGAGAAAAAATGAACTTGTTTTTTTTTTTAAGTTGAAATACCAGCTCTCTTAATCTGTTTGGGTTGCTATAACAGAAACAGAGGCTTGGGCTGACCCCATAGTGCAGTGGTTAAGGGAGTCAGATCCCGCATAGCCAACCACAGTTTGAATCCCAGTCTAGGGGTCTTGGATGCTTTCTCCCTCTCTCTTTATGTCTCCATCTCTCTCTGTCTTTATGGTGACCACATACATCTTCTGGCTATAAATAAAAAAAAGAAAGAAAAAGAAATGAGCTGGGTAGCTTATAAACAACCGAAATTTATTTCTCACAGATCTGAAGGCTAGACAGTCCAAGACCAAGGTGTAGCAGTTTTAGTGTCTGAAAAAGTGTCTCTTCATCATCAACTATGCCCTCATAGGTGGAGGGAACAAAAACGATCTCTTGCGCCTCTTTCATAAGGACACTAATAACCTCCCATAGTCCCGCAAGTACCACATTGGGGATTAGGTTTCAACATATGAATGTGGGGAAGACATAAACACGGAGACCATAGCATCACACATGCTTAATTTTCACCCTTAATAAAACAAGTTAACAACAGAAAATACAGGCAACACTGATGATGATATACAATGTGTGAATGAAGAGTCTAGAGATGATGATTTTTTCCCATCTGCCTTTGATGATCTCTGACTTACCATTCATCAAGATTCACATATAATACATGACACTATCTCTAGGACTTCACAAGTCAGCCTTAAAAATATACAAAGTAATGAATACATAATTTGTCTATCCATTTATTAGAAATAAGAAGTATCCCACCAAGAAAGTGTCATTTGTGGAGAAATACTTTCAAATAACAGCTTGAAACTTTCTCATATATTAATATTTAGTCACCAATCCACATTATCAAAATAAATAGATTGTTAAGCACAAAGGATAAGCATCTATTTATCAATCAGTAATACAGACACTTCAAAATAATTCACATCATCAATCTAACAAATTGTGAACCTGAGAAAGCCAAGGAAAGCCATACTATTGCAGAAGAGTTGCTTCCCTCATATGAAGAAGCTGTCTTCAGCTCTCTGGTGTTAATTTGGTAAAGCAACTGGATGTAGCACTCTTTCACAGTAAATTATCTCAAAGTACGCATGGGGTGAATGTCATTCTTTTATTCATCATTTTAACAAGAGTGAAATAAAACCACCTATTTTTTGTAAACTTTTAAAAAATATTCGCTTTAGGGAACCAGCAGTTAGTGTAATGGCTATGTTGCTGGACTCCCACGTAGTCGACCGCGGTTCGCGTCCCGGACCCAGTGGCTTAAAACTCACACCGGGCACGTGTGCGTGCGTGCCCAAGATCCCGAGAGGAGAATGGAGGAGAAGGGATTGTGGCGTGACCATCCCCCCTGGGGGGTGATTTCTCGCTTTCTGTCTCTATGTCTCTCTCTGTCTGTCTGGCAAGCGCATGCCCCCTATAGTGAAAATCTGTCCAAAAAAAAAATGTTTGCTTTAATGCTAAGCATTTCTTTTAATTTATTTATTTTATTTATTTTTTTAGAGGTTTTTGCTATAGGGCACATGTGCTTGCCAGACAGGGATAGACAGAGAGACAGAAAGCGAGAAATCACCCCCCAGGGGGGATGGCCACACCGCAATCCCTTCTCCTCCATTCCCCTCTTGGGATCTTGGGCATGTGCGCACATGCGCCCTGTATGAGTTTAAGCACTGGTCCAGGTCGCAAATGCCGGTTGACTACATGGGAGTCCAGCGACATAGCCATTACACCAATTGCTGGTCCACCTTTTAATTTATTTTCATAAAACAAAAATTATGGGACTACTTTTTTTTCTTTCAACAGGCCCACTACGTCAACAAAGGAAACAACTGACACATCAATCACTGTTACCCATAGATCACAGCTAGACCCTGTGGCACCAAGAGAAGAGAGGTTATCTACTTCTATTTTTTCTTCCTGTCATTCCACATATGTGCATGGAAACTCACCCTGATGCTTGATCAACATCCTATTTCCCACAAAGGGCAATAAACTGATCTGGGCAGAATTGTCCCTATGAGCATGCTCATACCTTCAGAATTCACATTGGGCATGTGTAAATGGGCAAGCAAATTCCCTTACCTGATGAGACCTGCGCAAGCACATCATAAAGCCTGCAAATTCAAACAAAGGAGCTGGCTATGACAGATCTCCCCTCTTCTGAATATTCATGACATGACTCTACAATAAAAGCAACACCTAGGGACCAGCAGGTGCGTAATGGTTACGTTGCTGGACTCCCACATTGTTGACCATGGTTTGAGACCCAGATCCAGCAGCTTGAAACTCATGCTTGTCACATGTATGTGTGTGTCTGTGCCCAAAATGCTGAGAGGAGAATGGAGGAGAAAGGTTTGTGGTGTAGCCATTCTCCCTGGGGTGTGGTTTCTCTCTTTTCTGTTTTTCTGTCTCTCTCTCTGTCTTTCCAGTGAATTCATGTGCTCTATAGCAAAAATCTCTCTCTCAAAAAAAAAGTAACACCTAACCTCATTCTCAGCATAGTTGTCCTAACATCTGCCCACCTACATGCCTTCCTGGTTTGGGATTTTTTTGTTTTCTGTTAAAATCACTTTGTGGGGTCAGCAAATGGTGTAGTGGTTGAAGCGTTAGATTTCCTTAAGACTAACTGAGATTCCAGTCCTGATGGCCTGAAAAAAATCACTCAGGCAGATTGTGCGTGCATGCCCAAAATCCTCAGAGGAGACGAGAAGGGACTGGGGTGTGGACATTCCCCATAAGGGGTGATTTTTCACTCTCCTTCTTTCTGTCTGTCTCCAGCAAGTACCCATGCCCTGTGCCCTATAGCAAAACCCTTCAAAAAATTAACTTTTCTATTAAAATTTCTCTTTTCTGACTTTACTGGTGTGTGTGGCTCCATTCTGTGTCTCAGGGCAGGTCTCTAACTTTAGAACACTGGACCAAAACAAGAAACATTTAATTCATTATAAAGAGTTTTTCTATAGGGCACATGCACTCACCAGAGAGACAAAGACACACAGAGAGAAAGCAAAACATCACCCCCCACCAAGAGGGATGGCCATACAGCAATCCCTTCTCGTCTATTCTCCTCTGAGGAGTTTGGGTATGTGTGAACACATGCCCAGTATGACTTTCAGGCCACTGGGTTTGGGACTCAACCTGCAGTCATCCAAGACAGAGTACAGTGCCCCTACTGCCATGCCACCTACTGGCCCCAATAAACTGATAATTTAATTAAATTTTTCTACAAACTTCTTTTTCTCAGTTTGCTATAGGACATGTGCACTTGCCAGAAACAAAGAGGGACAGAGAGAGAGGGAAAGTGGGAAATCATTTCTTAGGAAGGATGGCCATGCTGCAATACCTTTTCCTCCATTCTCTTTTTATTAAAAAAATTATATATTTTTAAATTTTAAGTTACATTTATTTTAAATTTTAAGTCACATGTATCTTTACAGTTACAACAGTACCTTTTCTAGCACAAATACCATGCATATCAGTCAAAGCAAAGACATTACTATATACATTATCATCAGTAAATACCTTTTCATGTTTTTGTTAATTAAGCATACTTTTTTTTTTCTTCCCCTATTCCCTGCCCTCCCTTCTTCTATTACCCATCCTGGTATTACTCCTATCCTTACTATCTCTAGCATCTATCATTGCCCTCCCTGCTACTATATCTTCCAAACTTTCAGTTTCTGCTATAGAGTGCAATCAGTGTATATTAAGTGGGGACATACAAAATTTCATAGTGTGGCTTGTTTCATCCATATTCTTCCCTTTTGTATTAAATGTCAGAATCTCATTTTTTTTTTATGACTGAGTAGTATTTCATAGAGTACATATGCCACAGTTTTTAAATTTGACCATCTACTTTTTGACATTTGGGTTGATCCATGTCCTAAAAATTGTAAATAATGCTGTAATGAACATGGATAGTCAAATGTTTTTCTGACTGAGGGTTTTTCTGTCCTTTTGGTAAATACCTAAGAGTGGAATTACTGGGACATATGGTAGGTAGTTCTATTTATAGGTTTCTGAGGAATCTACATAGCATTCTCTATCCTCTTAATATTTTGGGCACACACACACACACACACACACACACACAATCCTGGTATTATTTTCAAGTCACTGGGTTCAAGACTCAAGGGTGCAATAGACCATGTAGGATCCAGCTGCCTGAACCTCCATGCCACCGGCTGCCCCTCAATGAATTTTCTGAAGTCTCCTCATATAATAGCTACTTTGAATATCTAAATATAAAATAACAAAAGCCTGAAAAAATGATAACATGAATAAAAAGATGGGAAAATTTAGGAAAAACAGTTGAAGATTTGACAGGATTTATTGATGATCTGCATGTCATCAAAACGATAGACGTTAAAAAGGATTCTAAATGTTCTCACTTAGATACCTAGGAGGAGAATATAACTCTTGAATGTGTGTGTGGGGCAGCTGTATATAAGACACACACACACACACACACACACACACACAGAATGTTGAGGACTGAACTTCAAAGAACTACGTATAAGGTATTATTGATACTCAACTACACTTCCTTCTCAGGGCCTGGAGATCAGAAAACTATATTTCTCACCTTTAGAATAAAGTAATTTAAAGATAAGGAAACTGTATTTCCCAGGCAGAATTCTATGGGATTTATTTTATTCTTTTTTATTAATTTTCAGAGGATGTATTGGGGCTATCAGGTGGCATGGTGGTTAAGGTGCTGGACACTCCCACATGATCAACTATGGTTCAAGTCCCAGACAGGATGGCTTACTTTCTCACTTTCCCTCCCTCTCTCTCTGTGTATGTCTCTTTCTGGTCAAATTAAAATAAATGAATGAATAAATAAAATTAAGTAAATAATTTTTAAAAATTTCAAGGGATATGTGAGCTCACCAGAGAGAAAGAGATGGAGAAACACAGAGAGAAAGTATTTCTCATGAAGGCATCTTCACACTTCAATAATCCCTTCTCCAGTTCTCCATCCTGTTGGCATTTGAGGTATGCATGTGTTTTTCAGGTTGATTGTGCTGAAATTTAAACCATAGTCAGTTGTGTAGGATCCAATTCCCTTAATGATTATGCCATAGGGCCAGACCAGTTTTTAAATTTTCTAAAATGTGTTTCTATATTATTCTTATCATGAGTTACTTCTTTCAAGTGGTTTTGTTTAGTTTGTTTTGCTTTGCTTCCCAGTTACATAAATTGGCTCAAAGGAGAAAAGATTGATTGGGTCGAATAGCTGCTGTGGAATACATGTTCTTTCCACAGTCTTTCTTGAGGGCAAGTCATAGCTTGTTGCAGGGTATTTAAATGGACTACACGATCAATAGAAACCTCTCAAAGTTTCACAATTTTTTACTCTTTCCTGAAAAATAAAAGAACTACAGTTTGATCACCACATTTGACATATAGTAATTTAAATATCAAAGGGGTCTTTTAGTAATAGGTTTCACACTTTTGAAGGAAAAAGTTTTCTAATAACTTGGCAACAGATAAAAGCATTGAATCAAAATAACTAGAAAAACAGCCAAGAGACCTCATCTATGAAGTCTAGATATTTTGCTCCAAATAAGACTTACTAAGGGCAACTTATTTCTTTAGAAAAATAATAACCCAATTTATCTACTAAACTGACCCATAAGAAGCCCATATTTAGATTTTTATCTTCCCTAAAATCCCGAAATTACTAAAGTTATATCTGCTTATCTACCAAGTATACATGCCAAATTGGCCCGTAGAGATAATTCCATTCTCTTGTGTGTCATGTTCAACTGTCATGTGGTGACTGTTTCAAAGCTTTCATCTATAGTCTGATTTCATGGTGGAGACACCAGTATTTTTGTCAGGTGCTGATTGCTGACACAGAAATCAGTAAGTAGGCTTTACATTCTGACACATTCTGTCTTTGTATAATACACACACACACACACACACACACACACACACACACACACACAAAGATACATGCATGAGGCATCCTCTTGAGATTTGGGGCACACATGCAAATGCACCGAGTGGAGTTTCAAACCACTGGAACCAGGATTTGAACTGTGGTTGGTATTGTGGTTAAGGTGCTAGATGCACACATGGTTGACCATGGTTCAAGTTCCACACCCAGCAGCTTGAAACTCACGTCAAGCACATGGGTTTGCTTGCCAAAAATTCCAAGAGGAGAATAGAAAAGGAGGGATTACAGTGTGGCCATTCCCCCTAAGGAATGATTTTTCAGTTTCTGTCTCTCTCTGTCTCCCCAGCATGTACACATACCCTATAGCAAAAATCTTTTAAAAAGATTATAAGGGGAAAGTGCATGTACACATACCCTATAGCAAAAATCTTTTAAAAAGAAGATAAGGGGAACCAACAGTTAGCATAATGGCTGTGTCACTGGACTCCCACGTAGTCAACTGTGGTTTGCGTCCTGGACCTGGTGGCTTAAGTCTCACGCTGGGCGCGTGTGCGTGTTTGCCCAAGATCCCGAGAGGAGAATGGAGGAGAAGGGATTGCAGCATGACCACATACCCTATAGCAAAAATCTTTTAAAAAGAAGATAAGGGGAACCAACAGTTAGCATAATGGCTGTGTCACTGGACTCCCACGTAGTCAACTGTGGTTTGCGTCCTGGACCTGGTGGCTTAAGTCTCACGCTGGGCGCGTGTGCGTGTTTGCCCAAGATCCCGAGAGGAGAATGGAGGAGAAGGGATTGCAGCATGACCATCCCCCCTGGGGGGTGATTTCTTGCTTTCTGTCTCTATGTCTCTCTCTGTCTGTCTGGCGAGTGCATGAGCCCTATAGCAAAAAAACCACTCCCCCCCCAAAAAATAAAAGAGTATAAGTACAATAATTTGTCAGTAAACAATACAAATATCCATCATCAGTAAGATCAATGAATAAATTATATCACATATATACTAAATTAAATCCAAGACACTAAAAATAAGTATTTTATGACTACAGGCATCATCCTGTTTGTTTCTCAAATGAAGTATAAAGTGAAAGAAACAACTTCCTGAATACCATATGCAAAGTTATTCCATTGATAGAAAGCTAAAAAATAGGCCCAACTAAATAATAGATCATTTGGTAATATAATCATACATGGTTGAAAAAAAGTCAAAGGGAAAGCAAGAGAATTGTTAGTACAAAAATTCAGTTTAGCTTTCCTTTGATAGGTGATGAAGAAGAAGAAAGTTGTAAATTTCTCTGGTAACCAAGCTTAACCTGAGAGATTGATGTATGGTGGTTCATTGTATTATACTTTAAACATTTAATAAAATTACGTTTAAATAAAAACAATGTATATAAAATTAGTGGAATATATACATAACATATGTAAATAGGACATCGATAACATAAAATGTAGAGATTTGTACAATCAAAGTTGAATTATCATCAGCTTAAAATAGGCTGTGTATAAATAGAAGGTGTTTTATATAAGGCTCATGATAATCACAAAGAAAATCCAAAAATACATATACAAAAGATTAATGGAAAAGAATCAAAGCATATAACTATTAAAAATTATCAAATCACAAAAACATAGAGAGGGAAAAAGGAATAACAGAATTAAAAACATAAAACAACCAAATATCAATAACAAATCTTTCTCTATCAATAATTACTTTAAATGTAAATGGATTAAATTCTCCAATCAAAAGATACAGAATGATTGAATTAATTATGTAAAAAAATGTAACATTTAATTATATGCTGCCTACAACAGACTAATTTTACCTTTAAGGACATATATAGGCTGAAAGTGAAGAAATGGAAAAAGATATTCTACGCAAATGGTAACCAAAAGACAGCAGGGATGACTATACTTATATCAGACAAGATAGGCTTTACGTCAAAAATTTATAACAGACAAAGAAGACCACCACATAATGGGGAAGGGGAAAATTCATCAAGAGTGTATAACAATTGTAAATATTATCTGCACCCAACATTGAACCACCTAAATATGTAAAGGAAATATTAACATAACAGAAAAAAGAATTAGCAATACAATAATGGTACGGAGGGGATCAGGGAAAAAACAAACAAAATATTTAACAGAAACAAAAATAAAAAGTTATTTGTTGGTGATAATGTATATGACAATGTCTTTGACTTGGCTAATATGCACCTATTCTTCCTGGGGAAACCATGTTGAACACTATAAAGATATACAGGGATTGAATGTAAATTAAAAATAAATTTTAAAAGTCATAGAAGGAAACTTTAATATGCCACCTTCGACAAGGTCTTTAAAAGTCAGAAGATTTAAAAAAAAGAAAGAAGAAGATTAATAAAGGAAAACCATGGACTTGAGCAACACTAAGACCATATGAACCTAACAGAGTTTTACAAAACATTTCAATAACAGCAGAATAAAAATTATTGTCAAACTCTCATGGCACGTTCTTCATGACAGATAATATGTTAGGCCACAAAGCAAGTCTTAACAAACTTAAGAAAATAGAAATCATAAACCACAATGGTACAAAACTAAAAATTAATAACAGGAGGAACATTGGAAAAATCACAAAGATGTGGAGATAAAGCATTATACTCCTGAACAGTCATTGGGATATATATATATATATATATATATATGGAGAGAGAGAGAGAGAGAGGTCAAATAAACAACCTAACTTTATACCTAAGGAACTGGAAAAAGAAACGCAAACTGAGCACAAAGGTAGAAGAAGTGAAGGAAACAATATAAACATTTGAGCAGACTATAAAAACAAAAACTATCAACAAAACTTAGTTGTTATTTTTTTAAAAGATAAAATTGGCAAACTCTCAGCTATACTAAGAAAAAAATAATCATATAAAGAAAATGAGAAACGAAAGAGTCGACTTTGCAACTGATCCCACAGTAATACAAAGATTCATAAGGGACTACTATGAGCAATTATAGTCCAATAAGTTACATAATATTAAAGAAAGGTAAATTTCTAGAAACATGAGACTTACCAAGACTGCATTATAAAGAAATAGAAAATGTCAACAGACCAGTAATGAATAAGGAGATTGATTTACTAATCAAAAAATCTCACAACAAACAAAAGCCCAGGATGAAATGGCTTCACTGCTTAATTCTATCAAACATTTCAAGAATTAGCATAAATCCTTTTTAAACTCATCCAAAAATATTGGAGAGAAGGGAACACTTCCAAATTCATTTTACAAGGCCAGAATTACCCTCATACCAAAGCCAGACAAAGCACTACAAGAAAAGAAAATTACAGGCCAATATCCTTTATTAACAGAAAAGCAAAAATACTCAATGAGATCCAGCCACAGTGGTTTACCCTTCTACTTTAAAATATATATATTTTTTGTTTTTACATTTTTTAACTTTACATTTAATCACTGTCTTTACAGTGTACAAGGTGGCTTTTTCCAATATGAAGGCAGTGCATATAAATCAAGTCAAACATTGCCATACACATTATCATCAAAAGATAGCTTTTCACAGTGCTGTACATTTCTAAGATTCTATGCTCCACAGGCTGAGACAGCATGAGACACTTGGAATCAATGTCCAGTCCAACCTAAATGCCAGTCACAGTGGTGACCACAGTGAGAACCTGTGTAGAAAAGGAAAATACTGGGTATGGTGGCATGTGCCTATAATTGCCTCTGGGAGGCTGAGGCAGGAAGGCTGTAACAGTGAGACCCTGTCTAATAGATAGATCCTCAGAAAAATACTAACAAGCCAAATTCAATAACTCATAAAAAGAATCATACATCATGCTTAAGTAGAATTTATCTAAAGGATGCAAGGATAGTTCAACATGTGTATTTCCATAAATTTCATATACCATACTAATGAAAGCTGAAATTCATATGATCATCTTGACAGAAGCAGAAAAAGCTTTCAACAAAATTAAAAATCCATTAATGATAAAAAAGTATCAAAAAATTAGCTATAGAAGGCCTTAACATTATAAAGGCCATGTATGACAAGCCCACAGCTAACATAATACTCAAAGGTGAAAAGCTAAAAGAGATAGCCTGTGGCATGGCAGTTAAGGCAGTTAGATAACCACATGGTTGACTGTGCAGTTCAAGTCTTAGACCCACCGAACTGGAGAAATGCTGGGCACACATGCGTGCATGCCCAAAATCCTGAAAAGAGGAGAGATGGAAGAGAAGGGATAGTGGTATTAACATGCTCCATGTTTGTACTTTATGACTTTCCCTTTGGTGAGTGCCCACAATCTGTGGCAAATTAAGAAAAAAAGAAAAGCTAAAAACTTTTCCTTTAAGATCAGGAACAAGATCCAGATGCTCAATGTGATCATTTCTCTTCAGCACAGCACTAGAAAGTCTACTTAGATCAATTAGGCAAGAAAAAGAAATAAAAGGCATCCAAATAGGAAAGGAAGTAACATCGTTTTTACCATTACTTTATCTTAGTTTTGCAATGCAATGTGTATTCATACCAGAGATACATAGAGAGGGAAAGTGAGAAATTACCCCTTGGGGCAAGTGGCCACATTACAATCTCTTCTCCATTCTCCTCTCAGGATTTTGGGCATCACTCACATGCACCTGGCATGTTTTTCAAGCTGCTGGGTCCAGGACTCAAATTTTGCAGTAGGCCATAGGGAATCCCTGCTTAAACTACACTTCACCTGAAGGCCCTAAAGTGCTTTTGGGGCTTTTTTTTTTTTAGGACTTATTTAATTTTATTTATTATTATTATTATTTTAATTTTACCAGAGAGAGAATAATATTGAGAAAACAAGCCACAGGATCAGCAACTCTAACAGTGGTCAGCCATGTGGGAGTCCAGCTCCTTAACCACCATGCCACCTGTGGACCCCAGCATAAAGTGGTTTTTAGAAATACAGAAGTGGAACCAGTAGATGATGTAATGGTTACATCGTTGGACTCCCACAGAGTTGACCGCAGTTTGAGTCCCCGACCCAACAGCTTAAAACTCATGCTGGGCATGTGTGCATGATTGCCCAGAATCCTAAGGGGAGAGTGGAAGAGAAGGGATTGCTTTGTGGCCATCCCCCCTGGGGGTGGTGATTTCTTGCTTTCTGTCTCTCTGTTTCTGTCTGTCCAGTGAGCACACATGCCCTATAGTAAAATTCTCTCTCAAAAAAAAAATATATATACAGAAGTAAATAGGCTTTCTTTTCCTCATTAAACATGACATATATGTGTAATTTGGTCAGCTGTTTAGCTTGAACACTCACGCCATGACATAGACAGCTTTCTTACCTGTGGTGACTGAAATCTTAACATGTATGTCTTTATCATCATATATTTTCCTCAATGTATTTGGCATATATTAATAATAGACAAAAAATATCCATCCTGAGTTGTACCAATATGTAACTTACGTATTTCTAAATCTGCTCACATCAAGAAAAAAAGGAGTAAGGATGAAAAGATACTCCAGTTTTACAGTAGAGTTTTTGTAATTAGTCACTTAGCCCCTTCACTAACAAAAGAGATATGTGTGTGTGTGTGTGTGTGTGTGTGTGTGTGTGTGTGTTATCCCAACCTCAGAAAGTTCCTTTTCTACTGGGAAATGAGATTATGAAAATAATAAGACAAAAGGAATATCTTTTCTCTGATCCCAGGATAATATAGCTAACTCACCCTCATAAAATGTGTATAAAACCTATGTGTGTGTGTGTGTGTGTGTGTGTGTGTGAGAGAGAGAGAGAGAGAGAGAGAGAGAGAGAGAGCAATCAATGTAACTATATGTTTTATATTTTGTGATCCCAACACTTCTAAAAAGGCTTTGTAGCTGCCACAGTTTTATTAGTATTAATTAGAGAGGCAGCTTGACATGAAACAAGAAAGCAAATTTTCTAACAATCACACCAGGGCGAGGCAGTAACACTGTGTATAATAACAAAATGTTATACAAAGACTTAGTGAATCTGGATTTTTTTTTCTAATGCTGCACCATGAGCAGGGCTTGCAGTCTAGATCTGAAAGGCTATTCAAATAGGTAATTAAATTCAATCTGTGCACTGACTGGCACAGAAGGTCAGAAGAGAAGAAGCCATTCCTGCCAATGATGCTTTCGAGTTGCTGTGACAACCAGATTTGAGAAACTGGATACAATCAGAGTCCCCAGTCCAGAGCTACCTACTTTCCTAGGCAGAGGTATGTATAAACGGCTCTTTTTCATTTCATGCTGGTAAGTATCTGCTGAGGTTGGTTGCAAACTTCTGCCCTCTGAACACCATAGCCTTCTCGTCACTGCAGAAGACAGTGCTGGAACGATCAGAAAGGTCAGTCCCTTTGTCCACTGCCACTGAACCTGAAGCCTCTGAGACACTGGTAACTTATTTAACATCCAACATTATTCTTTATTTCTGTCACTGGAATATAATTTTTGCCTTAAGGTAACAAGAGTGTGCCTATGGCAAAAGCCTAGAAAATACTGAAGATAAAGATTCTATCTTTAGTAAAATGATGGTGGTTGTTTTTTCTTTTCAAAATGTTTTTAATGATGTCACAATAATATTTTCGGAATAAGACATTAAGCCTGTATGACTTCTCAGTTTGCCCCTATGATTGCAGGGTAAACATCCATGTCTAGTCATGCCTGAGAAATCCTGTTTGGAATGCCATGTTCAGTAACTCTATAAACACTGAAACCCAGCATGTAGCTACTTATTAAAGATCTCAAAAAGCTTTATGCATGACCATTGCAGAGTACTCAATTTCCTGTGCTGTGGCCACAGAGAATTACAGGAAAAACAGAAAGTGCATACACATACACGCACACAGAAACACACACACACACACACACAGAATGAATTGCTGATAAACACCAGAATTTCACTTCAACAGAAAGCAGTGCTTAAATGATGTCTTCAGAGGCCCACACTTTATACATCATCCATGTTTTTTCGGTAGCACCTGGAAATTATACATTTCAACATTCCACTTGGCCATTAAAACCCTGACACATTTTCCAGTCATTGCAAGGGAGTAATAGCTAGAAAGGGTTTCATTACAAAACTTGATGCCTGGTGTTATCTGTATAGTGTAACTCAGGTAAAACATTTGTAAATAAGCCTGGTTAGGAATGGCCTGTCCAGTTGTTGTACCAATATTTGTAAATAAGCCTGGTTAGGAATGGCCTGTTGAGTTGTTGTACCATTTTATTTCATATCACATCCCTAAGATAGCTGCTTAACATACTTCTGGTGAAATATCATTCCTTATCAAGTGATCAGATGGCCTTCATCCTCCTCTTCATTTACAGCATCTAGATAACCAAAGATAATAGGCCAGAGAGGATGCTGGGAATTTAGCCAACCTCTCTCCTACTATAGCTAATCAAACCATCTTTTCTATATCTACCATAAACACAAAGTTTACCAAACTGAACTGAATCTTTCTGAGCATCAGTTCCCTTATGTAGGAAAGAGCTGTGATGATCAGAAATGATGTATTCAAAGTTGCTAATTACATACCTGGCTTTCAGTAGGCAATCAATAAATTGTAATTATTTTTATTCTGCTTATAATCTACCTTCTCTACTAGTGTGGTAGAAACTACAGAAAGCTGACGTGATTTAGACAAGGAACAAATATCCAAACTTCATTAAAGAGACACTCAGATTCTGATGAATAGACCTTCACGAAATGTTTACAAATGTGTTTAAAAATGTGTGTGAGGGACCAGTAATTAGCGTAATGGCTATGTCGCTGGACTCCCACATAGTTGACTACGGTTCGGATCCCCGACCCCGGG